>NW_025058096.1:0-13839 GCF_019279795.1 Protopterus annectens | reverse complement strand
AAAAATTTCCTCCTCTGCCTCTAGAAGGGGAATCGTCCTGCTGTGATGAGTAATTCTTTTGAGATTTCACGGAACCACATTTTCCCCTCTCTAGCCCTTGGGATAAGGCCAAGGGAGTGGAAACCGTGCCTCACGGCAGTCAAAATCTACCCTCTGTTCACAGCTTAAACAGAGTCAAGGAGTCAAAATTGTCTTTACCTGGGTCCAAAACAAAGAGGACCCATCAAAGGAGCCGGCAAAGGAAGACTTGAAAGCTTCAAGAAATGACACAGGCGAAGCCAGGCTTGTCTCCGTGAGAGCAACACCTGTTCCCTCGCTTTACTGCCCCGGCTATACAAATGAGCCTCATGGACGAGTTCGACATCGATGATAGGGTAGCCAACTGAGAGCCAACCGCCTGGGCCAGCTGCTCAGGTAGGTTACCAGAGAGGTATCTGAAAGTTCCTTGACCAGATCCCTCTGAAGTCTGGTGAAGTGCGGCCAGATAATTCAGAGACAGCAAAGTAAAGGCTGCTGAAGTAAAGGTGCGCTTCCCATACCGATCCATGCTCCTGGACTCTTTATTAGGAGGATGTGGACGGACTGGCCTCTGCCACATCTTGCTGGGTAGCAGATGCCACCACCAGGGCATCTACAGCCACACCTTTGGAGAGGAAATCCTTCGGGGCTGAAAGAAATTTATTAGGGTGAGCTGGCACGGTTCCACAGAATCTGATATTCCTAATGCTCCAGCCGCCCGAGATCAAATCCAGAAGCTCATTAATGGGAAGGGCGGAGACACCCAGGAGGCGGAGTGCTGAGCCCAAGGCCTTGAGGAATACCGACTCCTCAGCGGAAGGGGTTTGGACTGCCAGTCGCCTCGTTGCTTCAGGATTTCCAAGATGTCCGCGAAGGAGACATCATCCGAGGACTTGGGGGACCCCTCCGCATCATCGAGGTCGGTGTCCGAGGTGAGAGACTCATCAGGGAGTCGACGTGCTTCCTCTTGCACTGTCTCTTCCTTGGAGGTTCCTCCGAAGACGCCTGAGGGGACCTTCAGGAAGGGGAACCCCAATGGGGGTGACCTCAGGCCCCAGGAGCTCCGCTGTCTTGAAACAGGGGACCAAAGGAACCAGTCTTATCTTCATGCCAAGGGAAGGTGCGGTGAGATGGTGGAGGTGGCCAAGGAAGATTTGGCCAAAGCACTCCTCATGGCCTGAAGGCCGGACCCCAGAGTCCTGGGAAGGTCCGATCCCGATGCCACACAACAGTAGACGGCACTCCGCAGCCGGCCCAGCACTTTGAGGCGGGGAGTGAGGCTCGAACCGACAACATCGGTCCCGGCCACCCCCGGGCCGACCGAGGAGGTCCTGTACGGAACTCCGACCAAGGTCAGGGTTGGAGTAAGGGTCAGAGCCGACCGAAACCTCCATCGGCTCCACCAGCACCGACTCCAATGGTGCCAAGGCTGTTGGAGGAGGAACCAAGACAACAGGGTGGACAATCTGTTCGAGCCGACTGGGCTGGAGCCGAAACCAACTTTTGGAAGACTGGAGACTGAAACAGCCTTTGAAGTACCCTGTCATGTCCGATCCGACATCCTCAAGACCGAGAAGAGATCGAACGGGTTCGAGGTCCACTTCTCCACGGTTCCAGAGGGACTGGGGACCGCCGAATCGTCTCGATAAATACTCGGTGCGGGGAGACTCCACAACCATTGCAATTTCCTGAGCGAGTGGACTCTCGCGCCAAAGGGGAAGAGTCTGAGCGGCAACTGTCATCGGCCCGAAGACAGTGGAGCCGATGAATGTGACCCGCCTCTCAAAGCTCTAGCTGTCGAAGCCAGAGAGGCTGGAGGCATCGAGGCAGACCATTCCGCCTCGGCTCCGAAGTCCGTGGAGCCGATGGAGAAGCCTGCCGAGATTTCTTTGTGGCCGGTTCCGACGGGCTGGTCGAACCAGCCGATTTCTTCTTTCTTCAAGGTGAAGAGGAAGATAAAGCCTCCTCAAAAGAAGATGCAATAAGCCCTTTTAGAATCAATTTGTTTTTCCTCTCTTGGAGGACTCGGGAGGAAAAGGCGTGACAAACGCTGCATGACTCCTGAAGATGTTTAGGGCCTAAACAATACACACACAAAGAGTGATCGTCCGTTATGGACATTTTGTAGCTGCATTTAGAGCACTTCTTGAACCCAGATGGTCTGTGCTCTTTCGACATATTGACTCACAACACTACAACCAAAAAGGAAACTTTCTCCAAAAACTTGTTAAAGAAAAAAGCAATAAGGACAAGACCCTAACAGAAAACGGGATTACTTGACCAACTATAACACTACAACAAGACTCACACTAAATATATCATCACGTAGGGCAAGGCCCTCTAACTTAAACGGGATCCTTTCCTCAAATAAAAGACAACATTCACCACAAATTATTACCACAGATCAGTCACACAAGAACGATAGCTGTTAAAACAGCTTTTGGGTAGGTTAATCAAAAATTTCTGACAGAAATTTGTTGAAGAAATAGACACTTAGCTCAGCCAAGTCCGAGACCACGTCTTTGCTGTAAAGCGGCAAACGAGATCTGGGGAAGCAGTGGTGGTGCATCCTGGGATGTGGGATAGCTCAGCCAATAAGAGACTTCGTTCTATAGTATAGCGTGCTGAGTCGGAGCCGAGGATCGGCTCCGAACCCATCAACACAGAATGTAGGCGAGATAGGATCACATAACATCTAAGTTTATTTTCCAGTCATCTTGGATACACCTTTCTCTCCACACTGCTATGAGTATCCTCAGGAGACATTTCTCCCAAATCTTGCTCAGCATTTTTACCATAGCTCCTGTGACCTCATCTGAACTTGCTGCTTTCCCTGACTTCATTTTTTCTTAGTGCTTATTATTTTCTTCTATAGTGGGCTCCTCTTCTTCTCTCATCATAAGCTGTGTCTGGGATAGTACAGCTTCTGTGGGGTTTTCGTCATTCAGAAGCTGCTGGAAGCACTCCTTCCATCTGTCTGATGCCTCTGATGCCCTGTTTTTTGCTACTGCAATGCCTTTCTTAGCCTCTTTGTTAGCCAACCAGTGTTACTTCCTAGCCTGGTCCATCTTTTCTATCTCCCACCTTTTCCTCCACTACTTCTTTCTTCTTTTTGTATGCTATACATAGAGAGAATTTGTATGCCATTTGTATGCTATACATAGAGAGAATGAAGGGAAAGCCCTAGCCAAGCATGTACTACAAAATTACACCACACATGCCTTTAGATTTTTAGTAATAGGACAGTTAACAGAGACTGAAAGACTTGGTAATATTGGCAATAAGACAGAAAAAGCTGAGGCAAAATGGATTATTAAGCTGTCTGCGAATAAAGGTCATGGTCTCAATGATAAATTTTCATTGAGACCATTTTTATTAGATAAACCTTTGAAACATTAAACAGTAGTAATAAGTCTCACTATGCAATATGTGTTTTAGTATGTTTTAATATTTTACTTCTACTATTCATTTATTAACATGAGATTTTTATGATACATTTATATAATTTTTATGGAAAGGAAATTATGTATTTTTGTAACTCACATGTGACTTGCTAATGTGTTTTTCATTGGTGTTTTACTTATATATAAGTTGATTTAAATTTTGTGGTTTGTTGAAGTCTGATGAAGCGTTCCAAGCAACGTGAAAGCGCTTACTTATTCGAATAAAGGACTTATCTTTTCATTCATCTGGTTTTGCTTCGTTTGTTGTGGAATATCATCCTCTTCTGATTTTGGATTTGTGCTTTTTTTGGGAGGTGATACCTTACCCTGACAGTGTTCTTTTCTTGCTGAGATTTTCTGAATTGTTTAGTTCTGTCCAAGTAATATCTGAGTTGGCGATGGACATCCAAACAGTGAAGTTTCTGTTCCGCTCTGTCAGAATAATTAGGGAAAAAAACTGGCAATTGAATAGATTGGTTAATAATCGTCTGGGAAGCAACCTTGGGCAAAAAAGATGGATTAGTTCTTAAAGATACTCTATCTTTGTGGAAAACCAAGTATGGGGGACGGACACAGAGAGCATGAAGTTCAGACACCCTCCTGGCTGAAGTAACAGCAACCAGAAAAATTGTCTTCCAGGAAAGAAATTTTAATGAGCATGTAGCAGCCGGTTCAAAGGGGGGCAGAATCAAGGATGCCAGCATTAAATTCAGGTCCCATTGCGGAGGGGGATCTTTGATTGGAGGTTTCAGCAGAAAGATCCCTCTAAGAAAAGCTTTGCAAAGCTTGTGAGACATTATGTTTTGATCCGCTAAGCCAACATGAAAATTTGAGATCGCTGCCAGCTGGACTTTAACTGTAGAGGAAGAAGAACCCGACTGAAAAATCTCAGCTAGGAAGTCCAAGACTGACTGTACTGGAGCAGTAAAGGGATCTATGTCCCTAGACTTTGCCCAGAAGGAAAAACGCTGCCATTTGCTAGCATAAATCTTTCTGGTAGAGGACTTTAGAGAAGCTACTATGATATCTCGCACGGGATTAGAAATCATAGGGAGCCTGGCTAAGGAAGGAAGTGGAGCAACCAAGCAGTGAGGTTGAGAGAATGAATGGCCTGGTGCAGATGACCCGAATGGTGGGTCAGAAGATCTGGAATTGGATCCAGATGCCAAGGCTAAACCAAGAGATGACGATGTAGGGACGGAAACCAAATTTGTCGAGGCCAGTAAGGGGCAATGAGAATCAACTTGGCTCTCAAGACGGTAGCTTTCTGAATCACTTGAGGTATCAGCGGGAATGGAGGAAAGGCATAAAGAAGTCCCCGGGGCCAGTCCTGGGTTAGAGCGTCTATGGGGGGATGGTCTGGTAGTGGAAAGAGGGAGAAGAAGTCTGGGCATTTGCTGTTTTGGGGTGTAGCAAAAAGGTCGCAGCAAGGGACGCCCCACTTCTGAAAAATCTCGTCCACCACTGATTGTTTGAGAGACCACTCATGTGGCATGAGAATAGCTCTGCTCAGTCTGTCCTCTAAGAGGTTGGATTTCCCGGGGATATGCGTTGCTATCAGAAACCGATGAGAGGAGATTGCCCATTGCCAAAGTCTGAGAGCTTCTCGACACAGTGGATAGGACCTGGTCCTGCCCTGTTTGTTGATATACCAGACTACGGACATGTTGTCCGTCTGAACTGCAATAGTCCCTAAAGGAAGAAAGTCGCTGAGGGCTTGCAACGTTAAAAGCACTGCTCTCATATCTAGGACATTTATGTGCAGATGGTATTCTATGGGTTGCCAAGTCCCATGGACCATCCTGCCCTGATAATGCCCCCCCACCCGATCAGAGAGGCATCCAAAGTGAATGTAGCAACCGGGACTGGGGGAACAAACAGACGGCCCTGATGGAGTTGTGGAGAAGACATCCACCAGGTTAGGTGACTCTTGCACGATTGCGTCACGAAGATCTCGTGGTGCATGGGAAGCTGCTAGAAGGACCACTGGGTGAACAACATCCACTGCAGAAGACGCATGTGGAAGCGAGCTAAAGGAAGCAGTACGATGGCCGCCGCCATAAGACCTAGCACCTTCAGGACAAATCTGGCCCTGATCTTTTTGCTGAGTAGTATGATCCGAACATACTTTTGGATGTCCAGAATTCTTTGGTTTGTGAGTCTTGCTGACATCCCGACAGTGTCTAATTCTGCGCCTATAAAGGTAACAGATTGGCAAGGAGACAATGAAGATTTTTCGAAGTTTATAGCAATCCCCAGTTGGTTGCAGGTGTGAAGAGTGTAGTCTCTGGCCTTGAGAAGTTGATGCCTGGTGGTGGCAGAGAGGAGCCAGTCGTCTAGATACGGAAACACCTGGAATCCTTGATGTCTCAGGTGAGCCGTGATCACTGCCATACATTTGGTAAACACTCTGGGGGCTGTAGTGAGATCTCAAAGGGCAGGGCTCTGAATTGAAAATGACTGGTCCCCAGCCGAAAGCAGAGAAACCTTCTGGAGCGCCTGTGAATTTTTATGTGATAGTACGCATCCTGAAGGTCTATTGAGCACATCCAGTTGTCCTTGCCCAAAAGGGGTAGAATGGACTGAAGCGTGACCATCCGGAACCTTGCCTTTTTGACAAACTTGTTTAGTTTGCTGAGGTCTAAAATTGGTCTCCAATCTCCCGTCTTTTTGGGAACCAAAAAGAATCTTGAGTAGAATTCGGATCCTACTTGGTCTGCTGGCACTAGTTGGATGGCTCTTTTGCTAGGAGCTTGATACCCAGCTTTGCCAACTCCCTTAGACCGGGTGAAAGCGTCCGGGAGGGATTTATGAGGAGCAGGATATCTCACGAAAGGGATATTGTAACCCTCGGATATGATCGACTGTACCCATTTGTCTTGTGACAGGGAATGCCAGGCTGCTGGGTACAGCGACAATCTTCCCCCGACTGCCTCCAAGGGTGGACAGTTGGGCAACACCTCAGTGGTGCTGGAAGGGTTTATCAGAGAGAGGCTCTCTGCTACCCTGATTCTGCGGACCCCCTCTGCCCCTAGGGCGGCATCTATTGTTATTACCCCCTCTGCCTTTGGGGGTAAACTGACCACGCGTCCGTGACTTCCGGCTGAGATTTACGGAACCACATTTTCCCAACCTTCTGACCTTTGGGATAGGGTCTTGAAGGGGTGGAGAAATGGACTCCTACGGCAGAAAGAGTCTTGCCGCCTTGCTCACACCTGGTCAATGTGTCCTTCACCTGAGGTCGAACAAAGCCGAACCATCAAGGGAGTATTAGTGAAGGACGCCTTAAAGGGTCTCATGAATTACAAAGCCGCATCCAGGACTGACGCCTAAGTGCTACTCCTGTGCCTGCGGCTCTACACCCATCGGCTGCATAAGAAATGAGCCGCATGGAGGAGTTAGTTATAGAATTTAGGATTCCAAGCTGTGAGGCAATCTTTTCTTGAGCCCCAGCAGCTGACGGATCCTGAACTACCTCACCTAGTTCCTTGAGAATGTCTCTCTGAAGCCGGGTAAAGTGACAGAGATAGTTCAGCGCATAGCGGTCGCTGAAGAAAACATCCGCCACTGTACCTATCCATGGTCCTAGAGTCCTTGTTAGGAGGATGGACAGGTACAGAAGGATCGGCAAGTTCCTTCTTGGTGGCAGCCGCCACCACCATGACATCAACAGAGACACCCTTGGTGAGAAATAAGAAGTTATGTACCTACCATAACGTTCCATGTTAGTTGTCTTCTCTCGCCTTCTTTCTTGCTTGATGGGTTCGGAGCCGATCCTCAGCTCCGACTCGGCACTTGCTAAGCTCGAGAGTCACTTTTACCAGCTCGAGGCAGCCCCATATCCCATGATGCAAGGCGGTAAGTACCCAGATCTCGTTTGATGACAAAGGGCAACAGCACCAAGCATAAAACACTTCCAAAAGGAAGAAAGAAAACTTACAGGATGGAAGAAGGACCAGGTCTGAATGGTCTTCAGCATAATAATTTCTTATAGAAAGGTCTGTCCAGGCCTGGGGAAGGAGGGAGGGTCAGAAGAAAGAGAGAGAAGACAACTAACATGGAACGTTATGGTAGGTACATAACTTCTTAATATTGTTGTCAATCTCGCCTTCATTCTGCTTGATGGGACCGCCCCTAGCACCTCTATCCTGGGTGGCTCAATGGAACAGACTCTTGAGGACTGTAGAGCCAAAACTGGCTCTGTCCCTGGAGGCCAAGTCCAATTTGTAGTGGGAAACAAAAGTATGAGGAGTGGCCCAAGTGGCATGCACAAATAGTGTCTAAAGGAAGTCTAGCTTGAAAGGCTGTAGAAGTAGCTAAGCTCCTAGTTGAATGTGCTTTAGGTTTTGAGCACAGCTGTTTTCCCTGAGCAGATAAATTTCAGAGATGACCGAAGAAAGCCATCTAGACAAGGTCACTTTAGAAACAGGAAGGCCCTTCTTATTATCCGATAGGGACACAAAAGTTGATCAGATTTCCTAAATTTTTGTTCTGTCCAAATAATATCTGAGTTGACGGTGGACATCAAGATAATGTAGTTTTTGTTCGGCTCTGTCTGAATAGTTAGGGAAAAATACAGGGAGATCAATGGATTGATTCAAATTGGTCTTTGAGGCGACCTTAGGCAAAAAGGTCGGATTAGTTCTCAATGACACTCTGTCTTTATGAAAAACCAAATAGGGGGGTTGAACCGATAGAGCATGAAGTTCAGACACCCTCCTGGCCGATGTAATAGCCACTAGGAATAAAGTTTTCCAAGAAAGAAATTTCAGGGAACAAGAAACAGCTGGCTCGAAGGGGAAGAATCATGATGTCAGCACTAAATTTAGATCCCACTGAGGTGAGGAGGATTCCTGATTGGAGGCTTTTAAAGCAGGAAAATTCCTTTCAAGAAGCGCCTCTGCAGAGCCTATGGGACATATTGATTGACAGATTCATGCGATCCTTTACATGGAAGTTCGAGATAGCAGCCAACTTGAACTCGACTGTGGAAGAAGAGGAGCTCCTGGCATGAAAAATCTCTGCTAAGAAGTCCAGGACTGCCTGAACAGGGCAGGAAAGGATCAATACTTTTGGCCTTTTAGCCCAATAAGAGAAACGCTTTCCATTTTTGTTTCTGCATAAATCCTCCTGGTAGAGGATTTTAAGGAAGTTATTATGATGTCTCTAACTGGGTTAGAGATCAAAGGAAGCCTGGCTAAGGAAGGAAGTGGAGCAACCATGCTGTGAGGTTGAGAGAAGGGATAGACCGTGCAGCTGACCGGATTGGTGAATCAGAAGATCTGCACTGGGTCCAGATGCCACGGCTGCACCAAAAGGTGACGATGGAGGAACGGAACCAAACTTGTCGAGGCCAGTAAGGAGCAATGAGAATCAATTTGGCTTCCTCAAAACGGTTGCTTTCTGATAACTTGAGGGACTCGGAGGAAATGAGGGAAGGCATAAAGAGTCCCTTGGGCCAATCCTGGGTCAGAGCTGCCTCTGGGGATGGCCTGGAAGAGGGAAGAGAGAGAAGAAGTCTGGGCATTTGCTGTTTTGGGGAGTAGCAAAAGATCGCAACATGGATCTAATCTCCTTATTCCAGAAAATCTCTCCGCTATAGATTGCTTGGAGAGACCACTGCGTGAGGCATGAGAATAGCCTGCTCAATCTGTCCCGCTACAATGTTGGTTTTCTCCCAGGATATGCTAAGCTACCAGAAACCGATGAGAGGAGATTGCCCATTGCCATAGTCTGAGAGCTTCTTGACACAAGGGTAGGGACTTGTCTCCGCCTCTGTTTGTTGATATATTCAAACTACAGACATGTTGTCTGTGTGGACTGCAATTGTCCCTTTACGGGAAGAAAGCTCTGAGTGGCTTGCAACGCGGAAAGCACTGCTCTCCTATCTCCAGGGAATATTTATGTGCAGGTGGTATTCGAACGTGCTGCCACGCCCCATGAACCATCCTGCCCTGATAATGACCCCACCCGATCAGGGAGGCATCCGTGGTGACAGGTGTGGCTACCGGGGATGGGGGGAAGGAAAGTGTCTGCCTTGGTGAACCTGGAGGAGATGTGATCCACCAGGCAAGATGATCTTTTGCAAAATCTGGGTGTCACCAGAATCTGGTGACGATTGGAAGTTGTTGGTACGACCACTGTGTGAACAGCATCCACTGAAGAAGGGGCGATGCAGCTAGTTTGTAGAAGCGGCAGCCAGTTGGAAGAAGAGTAATGGCCGCAGCCATGAGGCTCAATACCTTTAGAACCATTCTGGCCTGTACTTCTTGTTGGCTAGAATGATCCTGACATGACTTTGAATGTCTGAAACTCTTTGATCTGTAAGGGTAGCTGACATCCCAACAGTGTTTCTTAAGTTTCGGCGCCTATGAAAGTAATAGACTGGCAGGGCGATAAGGATGACTTTTCAAGTTGATCGGAGATGCCCAAATGAGAACAAAGATTTATTGTGTAATCCCTGGCTTGAATAAGCTGGATGCCTGGTGGTGGCTGACAGGAGCCAGTCGTCGAGATACGGAACACCTTGAACCCTTGACTGCCTCAGGTGAGCCGCGGGACCACTGCCATGCATTTGGTGAACACTCTGGGGCTGTAGTGGAGACCAAAGTGGCAGGGCTCTGAACTGGAAATGACTGACCCCAGCCGGAAAGTGGGAGAAATCTCCTGGAGCTGCCTGTGAATTTTGATGTGGGATAGTATCACGATCCTGAAGATCTATTGAGCACATCCAGTTGTCCTTCTGTAAGAAGGGCAGAATTGACTGAAGAGTGACTACCATTCTGAATCTTGTCTTCCCTCACAGATTTGTTGGAGTCTGCTGAAATCCAATATTGGTCTCAGTCTCCCGCCTTTTCGGGGACCAAAAGAACCTTGAGTAGATTCCGGCTCTGAATGGTCTGTTGTAACTGGCTGAATGGCTCTTTGCAGTAGGAAGTTTGAGATCTTCCCTAACTCTGCAATTTCCCTTAGACCGGTGGGTACATCTGGAAGGGAATTTGAGGGGAAAGGACTTTCCTCGAAAGGAATTATGTAACCCTTGATATGGGGATCTGACTGTACCCATCTGTCTTGGAGGAGGGTATGCCAGGCTTCTGGGTACAGTGATATCTTCCCCTCACTGCCTCCAAGGAGAGGACAGCCGGCAACATCTCAGGGATGCTGAAAGGGCTTTGTCAGAGAGAGGCTCTCTGTTTCCCTGGTTTTTTTGGACCCCTCTGCCTCTAGAGAGGCTATGCTCTGTTGTTGCTTACTCCCTCTGCCTCTAGGGGTAACTGACTCAGCTTGAACTCAAGCGTGACTCCTTGGGATTTATGGAACCACATTTTGCCACCTTTCTGTCCTTTGGGGTAAGGTCTAGAAGGGGTGAAAATCGACTCCCACGGTGCAGAAAGAGTCTTGTCAGGCCCTGCTTCACACACTCTGGTCAAAGTTTCCTTCACTTGAGGGCCAAACAAAAGCTGACCCATCAAAGGAGAGAGAATTTGGTGAAGGACGCCTTAAAGGGATCTGGTAAATCACATAGTCAGCATCCAGGCTTGGCGCCTAAGAGCCACACCTGTACTCATGTGTCTCACTTCGGCTTCCATCAGCAGCATATGATATTAGCCACGATGGAGGAGTTTGCAATGGAATTAAGGGTTCCTTAGCTGCAAGGCAATTTTTCCTGAGCTCCTGCAGCTGTAGTGGATCCTGAACAACATCACTCAGCTCCTTAAGGATATCCCTTTGGAGTCTGGGTGAAGTGACACAGGTAATTCAGCCGGAACGCATTAAAGCAAAGGTCGCTGAGGAAAACATCCGCCACTGACACTCCATCCATGGTCCTAGAGTCCTGATTAGGAGGATGGATCGGCACGGAAGGATCTGCAAGTTCCTTCTTGGTGGCAGCAGCCACCACCATGGCAGGCACAGCGGGGACACCCCTTAGTGAGTGAAATTGCTTATCACACCGGGCAGTAATAAATTTTGAAAGCCTCCTAGGGACTGGCCTCTACAGAGTCAGGAGCAGCCCACGCCCGGCAATAACCTGCATAAGGGGTCGAAGCATGGAGACACCCAGGAGGTGGAGGGCCGAGATCCAAACGCCTCTAGGTATACTGGACTCATCCCTCAGAGGGATTATTGGTGGGCCAGTTTCCCCTCTGTCTAAGGAGTTCTAGGGATGTCTGGAGAAGGAGACATTCATAGGGGATCTTGGGGATCCCTCTGACTCCATCAAAGTCAGTATCTGAAGTGATAGTATCCTCCGGGGGAGTCTACATGTTCTCCTTCTACAAGTCCTCTTCCTAGAGGATCTCCCCAAAACATCAGGAGAATCCTCGGAAGAGGGGAAATTCCGGTAATGGGGAAACCTGAGGCGGAGGACTCCTGGGTCCTGTAGCAAGAGAAGTGGGCAGATGTCAACAGGCACTTACAGGCAGGGAGGAGCTAAGGAACAGACTGCTGGCTGATACCTGAGAGCCAGCACACTCTTTCATCAACACCCTCGATGCTCCCTCCCCTGGCGGCAGGTCCGAGAACCCGTCCCGAAGAGCATTAGGAACCCAGGGACCACCGGAAAAGGGGAAGTCTCCTGGAGGCAGATGTTGGAGCCGAGCTCACCATAGTCGCAGGCTCCAAGGGGAAGAGCGGGTTCGGACAAGGGTCCTGATGCCACTCACCCTCGTGAGGACCATGGACAGTTCGCCACCGAATCCCTTCTAAGGAAGGTCTCTAAGAGGAGATAAGAGTGGAGGCTGAAGGAACAGAAGGGGGTATTCGTCCCTCAGCCGTAGCAGTAAATCCATTCTCCGAAGACTCCAACTCCAAGCTCTGGGGTAGAGTTGAAGGAGGAACCGCAACAGGGTGTGGATTCAATAGTCGCCTGTTGGAGACGGACTATGTAACATCTGGGCCAGTGCCTGTGACTTGTTAATCTACTGACCACTCTCTAAATCATGGTCAGAAAGCCTGATGACCCTTGAAAGATCGGCCCGCTCCCGATGGTCCTGCCCGGAGGAGAGGGTGGTGAAGCCGGAGCCGAAAGTATCGGCTCCAAGGAAGGAGACCTAGACCTCTTCCTCAAAAGTGAGCCATCGGAACCGGCTGAAACTGATTGAACCTGTCGGAGCCGCAATAACTTTCATCGGAGCCGACAGGCAGCCGATGCATCGGCTCCAGCCGGAGCCGACAGCAGCCATTGAAAGTAACGTGTGTCGGAGCCCATCGAGCCGACACCGATGCCCTCGAGCCACATGGTGGTCGGAACCGATCGGAGCTCACAATTCGGCGTGAAATCGATGTAGAATCGGGCACCGATAGCCATCGGTGCCGAAGGCTGTTAGTTACAGTTGCAATCGCTCCTAAACGATGCGATCTCGACTCAGAACGAAGTCAGGAGTTTCGAGGCCGCAGGCTTTTGACACAGAAGCCTGGGCCTTGGAAGGACTTACGGCAGTCTTGGATGGAGCCGACTTAGCCCGGAGAGCCTCCCGCCAAGGTTAGCACCCTTGGGCAGCTAACTTATTTCTCCTCCGCAGGACTCTCTGGCTGAAAGAATGACATATAGAACAGGAGTCCTGCAGGTGAAGAGGCCCCTTAGGCACATATTAGGCAAGAAGTGGTGACCGTCTGTCAGAGACATCTTCTGACAGCATGAGCCACACCTCTAAAGCCTCCGAGACTCCTTTCTTTAGACATGGTGTAACCCAAGCACACACACACCAGTCAAAGAATTGTAAAATTAAATATACCCAAAAGTGTATATAACTAGAAACACACACACACCCTCTAACAGGGGGATGGGATGGTTAAAAGTCTGACTAAAAATAAGAAGAGTTACATGTGGAATTTTCTGTCAGAAAATGTTTAAAACTAAATTAAAACTAATAAAAAGGGTTTTTTTTGTTAAAGGGGCTAAAATAGCAAAGAAGCAAATCACTTCACCAGGAGCTGGTGTAAAAGGAGGACCTCATCAGCCAAGCCGGCAAAACGAGATCTGGGTGTTCTACTGCCTTGCATCATGGGATATGGGGCTGCCTCTAGCCACAAAGTGACTCTCGAGCTTAGCAGGCAGCCGCCAGTCGGAGCAGGATCGCGGCCATCCAACCCATCAAGCAAGAATGAAGGAAGATTGGACAACTTAACATCTGTTTGTTCTCAAGCGGGGCCGCATTGGATGAATTTTAGAAGGCCTCCTGGGGACTGGTTCCACAGAACTGGGGCCCGCCCCACTCACTCTTCGAGCCACCACTTGGCCATGAGCCGGGTCGAAGGGGCGGAGAGACACCCAGGGAAAGTGGAGGGTCTGGAGGATCCAAAAGCTCCTTCTGAGGTATACCCCACTCATCCTCGGGGTTAATGGGGAGCCCCAAAATTCCACTTCCTCGTGAGTCGA
>NW_025058095.1:0-6616 GCF_019279795.1 Protopterus annectens | reverse complement strand
TTTTCCCCCCGAGGAGGAGTCGGTCTTCCTTAAGGCCTTTGGTGCTCAGCCCTCCGCCTTGGGTGTCCCCACCCTGACGAGCTCCTGATTTAATTTGTCAAGGTGTGGGAAAACCCTGATTCTGTGGACCCCGACCAGGCCCCAACAAGTTTCTTTCTGCTCCCCAGGGTAAGGAGTTCTTGTCCAAAGGAGTCCCTTTAGATGCCATGGTGGTGGCGGCGGCCACTCAGAAGGAAATAGCAGAGACCTCTTCCTCCGTCCATCCTCCTAACAAGGAGTCTAGGACCATGGACTGGTATGGGAAGCATACCCTCTCATCAGCAACCTTTACCTTACGGTCGCTGAACAATCTGTCTCATTTCACTCGGCTCCAGAGAGATCTCCTCAAGGAGTTTGGAGATACTCTTGCAGGTAACGTCCCTGAGGCGGTGGCCCAGACGGTTAACGCCCAGGTGTCTACCCTCAATTCCATTGTCAACTCCTCCATGCGGCTCATTTCTATGCACCCGAGGGAGCAGTAGGGCAGCAAGCTCAGGAGTCGCCTTAGAAGGCAAGCCTGGCTGACCTGTGTCACTTTGCTGAGGCCTTCAAGTTTTCCCTTCACTGACACCCCTTTGATGGTTCTTCTTTGTTGGAACCAAAGTGAAAGACACCCTCACCAGGTGCGAGCAAGAGGAAAGACCCTGTCGTGGGGTCCGTTTTTCCTTCCTTCTAGGCCTTACCCCAAGGCCCAGTGGGTGGGAAGATGTGGTTCAAGAAATCACAGAGGTTTTTCCTCCCGACAGGTGAGTCCCCTCCAGAGGCAGAGGAGGGGAGGTTATTCAGGGAGACGCCCTAGAGGCAGAGGGGCCCCGAAAGGAGACCGCGATTCCTTTCGGCTCACCCTACTGTCCTGAGGGAGTGCCCGTATGGTTATCCGGAGCCAGTCGGGGTCGAATTTCATTATATCTGGAAGCCTGGAAAAGCATCACCCAGGCCCGATGGGTATTACGAATAATTTCTGGAGGTTACCTCATTCCGTTTACATCAGACCCCCCATCAATCAGAAATATCCCAGACGTTCCACCCAGTCAAAGGGATCAAGCAGCCTTAGAGGTTTCAAAGCGGCTAGGGAAAGGAGACATCCAGAGTGTCCCCTCAGACCAAATCGGATTAGGGACTTACTCAAGATTCTTTTTGGTGCCGAAAAGAACAGGGGACCTGAGACCCATATTAGATCTCAGCCAACTAAACAACTATGTACAGAAGTCCAAGTTCCGTATGGTCACACTATAATCGATTCTGGGAGAGGAGGTATGGATGTGCTCCATCAACCTCAGGGATGCTTACTACCATGTAAAAATGAACAGGGCATCCAGGAGTCACCTACGCTTCTGACTGGGAGCCAGTCATTTCCAGTTTGAGCCTGCCCTTTGGTCTCACCACAGCCCCCAGGGTGTTCACCAAGTGATGGCATGGTGATGGCTACTTGAGACGCCAGGGATTCCAAGTGTTTCCATATCTGGACGACTGGCTCCTTACCGCCCCACCAGGCATCAACTAGTCCAAACCAGGGATGCTACCATCACTCTGTCAACAGTTGGACATAACACTAAATTGGGAAAAATCTGCTTTGTTGCCCTCGCAGTGTCACCTTTATGGGGCAGAATTAGACACCATTCAAATGCGAGCATTTTTACCGCAGGAAAGGATCAAAATCTTACAACAACAAATACACATCCTGATGCCCCTAAAGAAAAAAAAGGGCAAGATGGGTTCTCCAACTCCTGGGGACCATGGCAGCAACAATTATGTTGGTCCGTCTAGCGAGATTGCACATGAGACTTCTCCAATGGCTTCTCTTTGTTCAATGGTCTCTCCAAAAATTTCCACTTTCTCACCCTATTTTGCTCACGGACAGATGCAAACAGGACCTCAGTTGGTGGCTTTGCACCAACAATTTGGACGGGGGAGGGCCCTTCGTTCCACCCATCCCGGTTGCCACAGTGACCACGGATGCCTCCCAGATGGGGTGGGGGGGGGCATTATCTTGGCAGGACAGTCCAAGGGACGTGGCAAGATCACGAGATACATCTGCATATCAATGTCCTAGAGATGAGAGCAGTGCTACTTGCATTGCAGGCACTTCAGAGCTTTCTACCTCTAGGGACGATTGCAGTACACTCAGACAACATGTCAGTAGTGTGGTATCTAAGCAAGCAAAGGGGAACCAGGTCTTACCCCCTGTGCAGAAAGGCCATGCAAGTGTGAAAGTGAGCAGTAACTTCCCAACATTTTCTGGTGGCAACGCACATTCCGGGGAAGTCCAACGTGATTGTGGACAGGCTAAGCAGAGCTATTCTGATGCCTTACGAGTGGTCCCTGAATATTATGATTGCAGAACGTATCTTCAGCAGATGGGGTCAGCCTTGCCGCAACCTTTTTGCCAGCCCCCTCAATGCCAAATGCAGCAACTACGTCACGCTGATCCCCCCACAGGGGGAGTCACCCAGGGACGCTGTGGTTCACGACTGGCCGTCCGGTCTGCTTTATGCTTTCCCTCCTTTTTCCCCTTGTTTCAAAGATGATTCAGAAAGCGCAATCCTTGGGAAGCAGAATGATTCTGATTGCTCCACATTGGCCTTGTCAAGTCTGGTTCCCTTTTCTTCAACCATACATTGTGGACACTCCTTGGATTCTGGACCCTCAGCCAGATTTACTGAAACACATGTCGGGACAGTTCCACCCTCTCTGATGACCTCCGGTTGACAGCCTGGCTACTCCACTTCCTTTAGTTAGGCTTCATAAAATTTTTACCGAAGTGGTTCACATTTTATCTTCCTCTCATAAGCCATCTACTAGGAAGATTTATTCCAGCAAATGGAAGAGGTTTTCTATTTGGGCGCATACCCAAGGAATTGATCCTTGCACAGCTCCAATTGCTTCAGTCTTGGAGTTTTTGTCTATGCTGTTCCATCAGGGTTCCGCATCAGCTACCATCAAAGTTCAATTGGCTGAAACTCTAATTTTCAGTGGCTAATGAGCCTAGTCTCATGGCTCATAGACTCTGCAAGGCTTTTCCCGAAGGGTACTCTGTTACTCCGTCCCCGTCTCGAACCTATCATGCCCTGGGATCTCAGTTTTGTTCTACAAGCCCTTACTTCACCACCTTTCGAGCCTGCAGCTACCTGTGAATTGAAATTCTTGACCTGGAAAACAGCCTTCTTAACAGCAATCACTTCAGCAAGGTGAGTTTCAGAAATTCAAGCCCTCTCTATCAAACCTCCATACTTAATCTTCAATAAGGACAGGGTTTCTCTTAGACCAAACCCTTTTCTTCCTAAAGTGGCTTCCGTGTCTAATCTTAATCAATCCATTGAGTTGCCTGTATTCTTTCCTCAATTTTCAAACAAGGCAGAATTTAAATTTCATCAGTCAGACAGTTACGTTTGTATCTGCACCGAACAAAAGATATCCGGAAGTCGGATCAACTGTTTGTCTCCTTTTCAGAAAACAAAATTGGGTCCCTGGTCTCCAAGGTCACCATATCCAGATGGATATCTAGTTGCATCTCTTTCACCTACCAAGCGGGAGGAAAGATCTGCATTTCGGTCAAGGCTCACTCTTGGGCTGTTTCTACATCTGCAGCCTATCAGGCCAGATTGTCAATGGATGATATGTGCTGCAGCTACTTGGGCTTCTCCTCACACATTTGTTTCTCATTATAAATTGGACATGGTTTCTAGGGGCAGGTCGTCCTTTGGCTCCACAGTACTCAGGAGTATTTTCCCATGAGACACCCAGGATGTAGGTGCTAGGGACGCTGTCCCACGGGTAAGAATGTAGGCGAGATAGGACTGCATAACATCAAGAAGTTATGTACTCACCATAACGTTTGATGTATGTAGTCCATCTCGCCTCACATTCTTACTTACTCCACCTTCCCCCTTCCTGGAGGATCTGGAGGTTAGGTTGTTATTTACAGAGTTCTCTTTACTTAAGCTTATTCTTTTTATCTGGATGTTGTGTATGCATGGGATGAATGAGTATTGCAGCAAACTAGATCTGGGGATATGGAGCAGTGCACCATGGGATACCTGCTTAGCCCAGCCAATAGAAGACTTTGAGCTAGAAAAGTTTGGAGTCGGGGCGATATTCGCCCGAACCCATGGTAAGAATGTGAGGCGAGATGGACTACATACATCGAACGTTATGGTGAGTACATAACTTCTGTTTATTCCTGTAGCATTTAGGTTCATAGGTAGGTCTAGGCTATCTCCCAGGGATTTGTAAGCCTAGCCAGTTTGTCGGGTTTCTACATTGATTAATTAACTGATCCTCTGTCAAGCAGAGCCCAAAGAAGTGATCCCAGGGGGTATTTTCTGTTACCCAACCACTCATCAAGGTTTCTCTTGGGGTGTTAGTGAGGGGTCTGCCTGATGTAATTTGGAATTTTGTTCCAAAGCATGGGAGTCTCTGTGACAGGAATCTATCCCTCCAGCATGTTCTATTTATTGTTGTGGAAGGTTTAGCTCACTAGAGCTCTCAGTGACTTGGATTTTTTGTGGAGCATGCCCATCAATTCTGAGTTGGACATGGCTTTGTAAGTCAGGCAGAGATCACTCTGAGTGATATGCCACTGAGTACAGCCAAGTTTTTCAGTGGGCTGCATAGGACATATGTTTGAGGCCAGTAATCCTCTTGGTGAAGTACTTTGTGGTCTTTCCAGCTGTTGAAATGTCTTGAGGTAAATCCCAAATGGGGCATTGTCATATGATGGGTCTAATGAGTGACAGTAGAGGGGCACTGTAACCTCTTTATTTCTAGATGTGAACCCTTTAGTAATTAGATGGGCCACATAGAAGGATTTCCTAACTACTTTGGCAATATGATTGTAAAAGGGGAAGATTACTATTTTGGGTCCCCAGATTTTATTACCTCTTCGTATTATGCCACATGGGTAATTGTGTTTTGTTTTTCCCAAAGGGGATGACTATACATTTTTGGCATTTAGCTTGAGGCCATGACTTTGAAAACAGGTGTCCTCTCAGTAAGGCCTTTTGGAGGATGTCATGCCCAGTAAGTCAATTTGCTCCCAGTTTGCAGTCATCAATTTGGTTAGTTAGTCCTCCTGTATTTGCCTGTATTTTAGAAGTATATGCAGAACAGTAGGGGTCCCAGGACTACTTGCAGGACACCACTTGTGACTGGTTTAGAGTTAGCCTGCCCACTATTCTATGGAGTTCTGTCTGTCCAGTTGGCAACCCATCTGTGACTTAGGATTTATGTTCAGGCTGGTTTTTCTGCAATACCTGAGTGAAGGGATCAAAGCTTGGTAAAGGTGGGGTTGTGACCCACCTTTCCTATCTGTCTTTGACTGTCTCAAGAAGTCAACCAGGTTTAGTAGGTGATCTGTAACAAAGCTTTTGGTCAAGTGTTTGGAGGTTCCCAATGTCTTTGTTAATGAGTTCCATGATGATGCACTCATAGCCTTGCAGACCAGGCTAGTCAGGCTTATGGGGTGAAGTTATCAGGGTCAGGGCCCTCCTTTGTGGAGGAAACTTGCCACTTATAGGCACTTAGCCTGTGGAGAGGCTGAGGTTACAGCATGTTTAGTTGGGGAGTTGTTCTCTGTAGTTCATGAAAGATGCACCTGGGACACCATCTGACCCCATTGACGCTGTATTTGGGTTTTAAAGGGGTGTTTTCACCTGTCTCTGTGATTTTTTGGGGCACTACACTTTTCCAGTATTGTTGTCCTTTTTAAGATGAAGTTTCACTGAATCTCTGCCAGGATGTGGATTTGGTTCAGTATATTTTGTGCTATTTTGCACTAGTTCAGTGCATATCTGCGAGTTGCCACTTAGATTCTTAACATAGCTAAAGAATGATGTGTGGTTATCTTTCAAGTCCTTGGCTATTTTCTTTTAGTTGGAATTTCATGAGGACCTTAGTTTCTTACTGATACTGATCAGGGATGTTCCTTCTTGGGATTTGCTTTTTTTTGAACTAGTTTCCTCCTTCTGTTTTATAGCCTGTTTATTGCAGGGGTCCACCAAACTGGTTTCCTTCTTTGAGGAGTGAGTCTTGGTTTTGGTGATGACATCCATGCATCCTTAGGTGCTCATAGAATGCATTTGTAAGGTTTTGCATCTTGATTATCCATAGTGTCTGCTTATTGATTATTATGCTTATTATTATTATTGTTAGTTATTCTGTTTTTATAACGTTAGGTGTTTCAAATACAAAGTAACTGTTTTATGCAACCATTTATAGGAAATATTTTTGTGCTAAAATCTCAGGACATTTGCTATTTTTTTTAATTTTTCAGGACACAAATGTCCAGAGGACTGTTCACAAAGTTGGGCATGGTAACATTGATGGTACTTTTTCAAATGGAAAACATTACTATTAGTAAAATTTCAAGAGCACAGATCATTTGTTTTCCCTTTGTGTGCTTACATAAATATTCTCACAGCCTGTCATATTCAGGGATGACAGTAAAGTGAGTTGACATCCACTGTTAAAAATCTAGGAGTCTCATTCACAGAATCACTGAAAGTGTTTTAAAAATCATTAGTCATAATAATTAGAAGATTTTTAAAGGGTTTTAAGTTGTTCTAAGAAAGAACTGTTT
>NW_025058094.1:0-6241 GCF_019279795.1 Protopterus annectens | reverse complement strand
GCAACATAGTTACCAAAACTGTGCTAGTGTGTGCAGTAACATACTGCTGCCTGATATGCAACATAGTGACGAAAACTGTGTTAGTGGGTGCAGAAACATACTGCTGCCTGATATGCAACATAGTTACCAAAACTGTGTTAGTGGGTGCAGAAACATACTGCTGCCTGATATGCAACATAGTTACCAAAACTGTGTTAATGGGTGCAGAAACATACTGCTGCCTGATATGCAACATAGCTACCAAAACTGTGTTAGTGGGTGCAGTAACATACTGCTGCCTGATATGCAACATAGCTACCAAAACTGTGTTAGTGGATGCAGTAACATACTGCTGCCTGATATGCAACATAGTTACCAAAACTGTATTAGTGGCTGCAGAAACATACTGCTGCGTGATACGTAACAAAGTTACCAAAACTGTGTTAGTGGGTGCAGTAACATACTGCTGCCTGATACGCAACATAGTTACTAAAACTGTGCAAGTGGGTGCAGTAACATACTGCTGCCTGATATGCAGCATAGTTACTAAAACTGTGTTAGTGGGTGCAGTAACATACTGCTGTCTGATAAGCAACATAGTTACAAAAACTGTGTAGTGGATGCAGTAAAATACTGCTGCCTGACATGCAACATATTTACCAAAACTGTGTTAGTGGGTGCAGAAACATACTGCTGCCTGATATGCAACGTAGTTACCAAAACTGTGATAGTGGGTGAAAGTAACATACTCAAGCCTGATATATGCAACATAATTCGGCAAAACTGTGTTAGTGGGTGGAGTAACATACTGCTGCCTGATAAGCAACATACTTGCAAAAAACTGTGTTGCGTATTGTTACGCAGTAACATACTGCTGCCTGATATGCAACATAGTTACTAAAACTGTGTTCGTGGGTGCAGTAACATACTGCTGCCTGATATGCAACATAGTTACCAAAACTGTGTTAGTAGAGTGCAGTAAGATACTGCTGCCTGATATGCAACATAGTTACCAAAACTGTCTTAGTGGGTGCAGTAACATACTCCTACCTGATATGCAACATAGATACCAAAACTGTGATTGTGGGTGCAGTAACATACTGCTGCCTAATATGCAACAAAGTTACCAAAACTGTGTTAGTGGGTGCAGTAACATGCTGCTGCCTGATATACAACATAGTTGCCAAAACTGTGTTAGTGGGTGCAGTAACATACTGCTGCCTGATATGCAACACAGTTACCAAAACTGTATTAGTGGGTGCAGAAAAATACTGCTGTCTGATACGCAACAAAGTTACCAAAACTGTGTTAGTGGGTGCAGTAACACACTGCTGCCTGATATGCAACATAGTTACAAAAACTGTGTTAGTGGGTGCAGTAACATACTGCTGCCTGACATGCAACATATTTACCAAAACTGTGTTAGTGGGTGCAGTAACATACTGCTGCCTGATATGCAACATAGTTACTAAAACTGTGTTAGTGGGTGCAGTAACATACTGCTGCCTGATATGCAACATAGTTACCAAAACTGTGTTAGTGGGTGCAGTAACATACTGCTACCTGATATGCAACATAGATACCAAAACTGTGTTAGTGGGTGCAGTAACATACCGCTGCCTGACATGCAACATATTTACCAAAACTGTGTTAGTGGGTGGAGTAACATACTGCTACCTGATATGCAACATAGTTACTAAAACTGTGTTAGTGGGTGCAGTAACATACTGCTGCCTGATATGCAACATAGTTACCAAAACTGTGTTAGTGGGTGCAGTAACATACTGCCTGATATGCAAAATAGTTACCAAAACTGTGTTAGTGGGTGCAGTAACATACTGCTGCCTGATATGCAACATAGTTACCAAAACTGTGTTAGTGGGTGCAGTAACATACTGCAACCTGTTATGCAACATAGTTATCAAAACTGTGTTAGTAGGTGCAGTAACATACTGCTGCCTGATATGCAACATAGTTACCAAAACTGTGTTAGTGGGTGCAGTAACATACTGCTGCCTGATATGCAACATAGTTACCAAAACTGTGTTAGTGGGTGCAGTAACATACTGCTGCCTGATATGCAACATAGTTACCAAAACTGTGTTAGTAGAGTGCAGTAACATACTGAAACTGTGTTAGTGGGTGCAGTAACATACTCCTACCTGATATGCAACATAGATACCAAAACTGTGTTAGTGGGTGCAGTAACATACTGCTACCTGATATGCATAATGCAACATAATTACCAAAACTGTGTTAGTGGGTGTAGTAACATACTGCTGCCTAATATGCAACATAGTTACCAAAACTGTGTTAGTAAGTGTAGTAACATACTTCTGCCTGACATACAATACAGTTACCGGGTGCAGTAACATACTGCTGCCTGATATGCAACATAGTTACCAAAACTGCGTAAGTGGGTGCAGTAACATACTGCTACCTGATATGCAACATAGATACCAAAACTGTGTTAGTGGGTGCAGTAACATACCGCTGCCTGACATGCAACATATTTACCAAAACTGTGTTAGTGGGTGCAGTAACATACTGCTACCTGATATGCAACATAGATACCAAAACTGTGTTAGTGGGTGCAGTAACATACTGCTACCTGATATGCATAATGCAACATAATTACCAAAACTGTGTTAGTGGGTGTAGTAACATACTGCTGCCTGATATGCAACATAGTTACCAAAACTGTGTTAGTAAGTGCAGTAACATACTTCTGCCTGACATACAACATAGTTACCAAAACTGTGTTAGTGGGTGCAGTAACATACTGCTGCCTGATATGCAACATAGTTACCAAAACTGCGTAAGTGGGTGCAGTAACATACTGCTACCTGATATGCAACATAGATACCAAAACTGTGTTAGTGGGTGCAGTAACATACCGCTGCCTGACATGCAACATATTTACCAAAACTGTGTTAGTGGGTGCAGTAACATACTGCTACCTGATATGCAACATAGATACCAAAACTGTGTTAGTGGGTGCAGTAACATACTGCTGCCTGATATGCAACATAGTTACCAAAACTGTGTTAGTGGGTGCAGTAACATACTGCTGCCTGATATGCAACATAGTTAACAAAAGTGTGTTAGTAGGTGCAGTAACATACTGCTGCCTGATATACAACATAGTTGCCAAAACTGTGTTAGTGGGTGCAGTAACATACTACTACCTGATATGCAACATAGATACCAAAACTGTGTTAGTGGGTGCAGTAACATACTGCTACCTGATATGCATAATGCAACATAATTACCAAAACTGTGTTAGTGGGTGTAGTAACATACTGCTGCCTGATATGCAACATAGTTAGCAAAACTGTGTTAGTAAGTGCAGTAACATACTTCTGCCTGATATGCAACATAGTTACCAAAACTGTGTTAGTGGGTGCAGTAACATTCTGCTGCCTGATATGCAACATAGTTACCAAAACTGTGCTAGTGTGTGCAGTAACATACTGCTGCCTGATATGCAACATAGTGACGAAAACTGTGTTAGTGGGTGCAGTAACATACTGCTACCTGATATGCAACATAGTTACCAAAACTGTGTTAGTGGTTGCAGTAACATACTGCTGCCTGACATACTACATATTTACCAAAACTGTGTTAGTGGGTGCAGAAACATACTGCTGCCTGATATGCAACATAGTTACCAAAACTGTGTTAGTGGGTGCAGAAACATACTGCTGCCTGATATGCAACATAGTTGCCAAAACTGTGTTTGTGGGTGCAGTAACATACTGCTGCCAAATATGCAACATAGCTACCAAAACTGTGTTAGTGGGTGCAGTAACATACTGCTGCCTGATATGCAACATAGTTACCAAAACTGTGTTAGTGGATGCAGTAACATACTGCTGCCTGATATGCAACATATTTACCAAAACTGTATTAGTGGCTGCAGAAACATACTGCTGCGTGATACGTAACAAAGTTACCAAAACTGTGTTAGTGGGTGCAGTAACATACTGCTGCCTGATACGCAACATAGTTACTAAAACTGTGCAAGTGGGTGCAGTAACATACTGCTGCCTGATATGCAGCATAGTTACTAAAACTGTGTTAGTGGGTGCAGTAACATACTGCTGTCTGATATGCAACATAGTTACAAAAACTGTGTTAGTGGATGCAGTAAAATACTGCTGCCTGACATGCAACATATTTACCAAAACTGTGTTAGTGGGTGCAGAAACATACTGCTGCCTGATATGCAACGTAGTTACCAAAACTGTGATAGTGGGTGAAGTAACATACTGCTGCCTGATATGCAACATAATTGGCAAAACTGTGTTAGTGGGTGGAGTAACATACTGCTGCCTGATAAGCAACATACTTACCAAAACTGTGTTAGTGGGTGCAGTAACATACTGCTGCCTGATATGCAACATAGTTACTAAAACTGTGTTCGTGGGTGCAGTAACATACTGCTGCCTGATATGCAACATAGTTACCAAAACTGTGTTAGTAGAGTGCAGTAAGATACTGCTGCCTGATATGCAACATAGTTACCAAAACTGTCTTAGTGGGTGCAGTAACATACTCCTACCTGATATGCAACATAGATACCAAAACTGTGATTGTGGGTGCAGTAACATACTGCTGCCTAATATGCAACAAAGTTACCAAAACTGTGTTAGTGGGTGCAGTAACATGCTGCTGCCTGATATACAACATAGTTGCCAAAACTGTGTTAGTGGGTGCAGTAACATACTGCTGCCTGATATGCAACACAGTTACCAAAACTGTATTAGTGGGTGCAGAAAAATACTGCTGTCTGATACGCAACAAAGTTACCAAAACTGTGTTAGTGGGTGCAGTAACATACTGCTGCCTGATATGCAGCATAGTTACTAAAACTGTGTTAGTAGGTGCAGTAACACACTGCTGCCCTATATGCAACATAGTTACAAAAACTGTGTTAGTGGGTGCAGTAACATACTGCTGACTGACATGCAACATATTTACCAAAACTGTGTTAGTGGGTGCAAGTAACATACTGCTGCCTGATACGCATAATGCAACATAGTTACCAAAACTGTGTTAGTGGGGTGTAGCCGTTAACATACTGCTACCTGATATGTAACATAGATACCAAAAACTGTGTTAGTAAAGGTGCAGTAACATACTGCTGCCTGATATGCAACTTATAGTTACCAAAACTGTAAGTTACTGGGTGCAGTAACATACCTTGCTGCCTGATACGCCAACATAGTTACCAAAACTGTGTAAGTGGTGCAGTAACATACTGCTGCCTGATATACTGCAACATAGTTGCCAAAACTGTGTTAGTGGGCGCAGTAACATACTGCTGCCTGATATGCAAATATAGTTAACAAAAACTGTATTAGGTGGGGTGCGGAAGTTACATACTGCTGCCTGGATATGCAAACAAAGCTACCAAAACTGGGTAGCTAGTAAGGTGCAGCAAACAGACTGTTGCCTGATATGCAACATAGCCACAAAACTGTTTTAGCAGGGTGCAAACATACTGCCTTGATAAGCAACATAGTTATCAAAAACTGTTAGATGCGCAGTAACATACTGCTACCGGTTATGCAACAGAGTTATCAAAACTGTAGTTAGTAGGTGCGAAAACATGGCTCGCAGCCTGATAAGGCAACATAGTTACCAAAACTGTGTTACTGTGCAGTAACATACTGCTGCCTGATATGCAACATAGTTACCAAAACTGTGTTAGTGGGGGAAGTAACATACTGCTGCCTGATATGCAACATAGGTAGCAAAACTGTGTTAGTGGGTGCAGTAACATACTCCTACCTGATATGCAACATAGATTTATTTATTTTTATTTTTATTTATTTATTTTATTTTACATTTGTTGACCGGGAGGATCCGACTGGATGCATGTCCATTTTCAGCGGAGGCCCGGGGAGAAAAGCTCCAAAACACAGGTTACAAAACACTTAACTAAACAATGAAGCAAAATATACATTCAAAATAAGAGCATTCTAACTTATTCTTTCTAATTTATTTTAAATGTAAGAGGAGTAGGATAGTAAGGAGATGTAGAATATTCATGAGTTATAGACAGTTATTACATTCTAGAGTGGACTATCCCGGGTTTAGGCAATGGCAACTTCGCATTGAGCCCAGATGAGTTTTTAGCTTAGCTTTAAATTGACTTAAAGTAGAGATGGATATAATATCATGGGGAAGTTTGTTCCAAATTTTACCTGCAGCGTTGGAGAGAAGGAAGTCTCCAGCAGAGTTATTAGTTTTGAGT
>NW_025058093.1:0-6296 GCF_019279795.1 Protopterus annectens | reverse complement strand
CCCCGACTGTAGCCCCTCACAGGCCAGTGCCTCCACTGACCCCGGTTATTAACATCCCATTGCTCATGAGAAGACTTATCTGCAAAGACATGGGGAGGGATCATACCGCGCCCGTGATGACGACGCATAGGGACTCCGCATACTTTGCATCCAACCCAGTTTGGCTTGGTCAGGGCGGTTCATGCTTAAATCCAGTTGACGCTTTAGGACAGTCACCAGGCCATTGATGGGGCCTATGCAGTCCATACAGCCTTACCTCGAATTCGGCAAAGGCTATCAACACAATACCCCCTCGGTATCATTGATAAACCCATCGGCTTGATGCGAACATGTACATCGCAGGATGGCCAGAAATCACAGTGACACAACCCACGCCAAGTCATAGTTGTTGGCGTATGTCGGACTTACTGTCGAATACAGGCGGTGTCCCACGGGCTCCGCCCTGGGTCCACTCTTTCTACATCTACATTTAACAGTACGCTAATACAGGGTGTTATGGCTGACATTGTTTGTAGATGATCGCGAACCGTGCCATAGTGGATGTGACATCTGACACAGATATCCTTCAAAGGCCTCCCAGATATGGATATTCGCTGTCAGGACATGGCCTACAGCTAAATGCCAGGTAATGCATAGTCATACCTGTCGGAAGAACGGTCACCCCTGTCCGCATATAAGTGGCAGTCCACCGAGCACGGGAATTACCAGGATCTGGGGACCCAGGTTGTCAGTCACCATTCGCTCGACATTACACGCTAAGCTATCGT
Source organism: Protopterus annectens (assembly GCF_019279795.1). Classification (NCBI taxonomy): domain Eukaryota; kingdom Metazoa; phylum Chordata; order Ceratodontiformes; family Protopteridae; genus Protopterus; species Protopterus annectens. The sequence continues at coordinate 5,529 of NW_025058093.1, read as the reverse complement.
GGTCTGGTAGAACTTCTACATTGCCCAATTCGATCATGGTATTCCATCTAGACTAGGTAGTCATCGCCTTGTACTCATTACTTGTTACACCTATGATTGAGTACATTGTCTCATTTTCGGGAGGGTATCTGACACGACACTCTTACAGCAGCTGGAAGGCCCCATAGGCTAATCGTCAGACAGATGCAGGTGTCAGGATTTGTGTTATGCTGCCCCACTGTAAGGACTCCTGCCCATTCAGTCACATACCTTCTTGTTCAGTGTTGACCTCGTGCCTGATATACAAGGCCAAAAGCCGTTCCATATTTGATGACTATGCTTCACCTACTGGATCTACATCCTCGAACCACAAGGGCAGGTGACGTGAACCTTGACACGGTCATTAATAGGATGTGTGTTGGAGTGACACATACATCACCCAGACACTCACTATGCTGTGGATCTACATCACAGTACATGTGAGGCAGAGAACCTGCTAGCCTTGTTCGAGGGGATTCGTCCGCTGATGGGGACACCAGGGATTACATATCATTGTCACTGCTTTCTGACAGAGGTACAGCAATATAATAGGCAGCATTTTATCTCCGACCAGAGGGCTGGCATGTAATCCTAACTATGGCCTAGGGTTATGGCTTTTCTCGCCCTGCAGATAGCCTACTTGTACCTATGGACCATGAACCATGTTCATAGTTTGGTCCCATTCACACTTCGTTCATCCCCCATCCCTCTCACATGTGCATATTTCTGTGGCACGCATTTAACTCTGTATTACCTGTAGGTTACAGTGCACACATACGCCAATGCTGGATTACAGTGTATCTGGGTGTACCTACCTCTGCATACTGAGGACTACCACACATCCTTCACAACATTACATACGCATATGTCCATTCTATTATTCTTTGGCCCATAAGTGTTAAGGCAACCGTTACACGGTCCCTGTTTGTGCGCTACACATGGTGTCTTTGGCCAGCCTCCGCTAAGGTCGGGATGGACGGTAGTGTTGGTGTGTGCTTGTGTTTTCACCGCCGGTACATCTGTGGGAGGTGGGGTTGGCAATACGTTCCTCTTGCAGGGGCCCCATCCTGACTTCTTTGTGTCATGCATCTACACTTGGCACGGCTATATGATCTGTGCTATTCCCACAGTCGGTATGCCTTCATGCATTACTACTGCGCGTTACTGGCTGTTTGTATGGGTACGCTTTGGCTATTGGCGGTGGATGGCTTGGCCTATTCCTACGCTATGACATACCCATCCATCCGGCATATGCACGCTATTCCATCCTTTATGTTAACGGCGGTGTCAGTCGTCCGGGCAACGCTACTCAACATGTGATGTCCTAATCTTACCCCTTCTTCAGCGTCTTTGCGCACCCTGTTAGGGCCAGCCCTGTTTGCAGGCAGATGTTCCGGGCTATATGTGTTGTGGGTTTGACATGTTCGCATAGCTACCCATCGTATGGTGGCTGAACATACTGCCTTGTCCAGATGTGTACAGTTATAGCACCGTGGCGCAGTGCATCGCCTATGGGGTTTCTTCGACAGGTCCATATCGGCTACGCGGATGTACACATTCTGCCGACACATTCACATGCAGCCATTTGGATACCTGGTAATGGCGGTGGGTTGTTAACATGTGGGGTACATATTTGCCCGCCGCGGGCACCGCTCTAAGACAATACTTCTACCACATCAGGTATGCCCATTGTGTAGGTGTGGTAGCTGCTAAAGGCCGCTAGCTGGCTGGGTGCACGGTCGCACATGGCAGCGGGATACATGCTATGACGGGCTATTGTGTATGAGTTCTGCCGATATTACGCTTTAGACATACCGGCCCGCGTATGGTAATTTGTTAATGCTATTGGTGTGGCAATATGCTAAGCGCGTCATGTTTGCCTCTGTTTAGGTATCTTATTTCCTTCCTTTGTTGTTATATCGACACGGGCACCGGATGTACCTCACTACTGCTGCACTGGCGCCCATGTCGCTACTTCTATGTCGGGTGAAAAGCGCTGACATGCTGCGGTACACTCACTGGGTATGCCCACTGACAGTGTATTGGGCGTGGACGGACACGCATTACACGTGATCCTTGTTCCTTGACGGTACACTTAGGCCCAGGTTGATGCTGCTTGGTTCTCCGCTTTGTTGGACGTAATTATGTTGCATAGTTCATGCATTTTCATTCCCACGCCCTGGCTGGTGTGGTTTATTATGGGCTGCCTGTGGAGTCAGCATTTTAGGTTAAGCCTATCAGCTTCGCCGCTTGGCCATGCCTCCGACGATCCTACTTTAATGCTTCAATGCGTCTCTAATGACGCAGTTCGTGGTTGCGACTCATTACTATGCATATGGCGCTGCTAATGTACTTAATTATTCACTGCAATCACGCTAGCCTTACACCGCCTTACCAGCTTCATGAATCCTGGGGATTGTTTATTCCCATTACAACATCCCATGATAACTAATTTATGGAGCCCAGATGTTCTAGATTGTCATGCATGAGTGATAACTGATGGACTTAGGTTTATCTATCGATGAAACATTTCATTCCATGGCTATTGCAGATCTTAGTTTTGTTAACATTTATTAATTTAAATTTATTTCACAAAAACATTTTTAGTATGCCTGGCCAAAACATTACTTAATTGGTTAACACTCAAATTATAAAACTGATAATTTACTTTAAAAGCTCAAACATATACTTTATAGTTATCAGAGGAAAATGTTTAATAGTCACAATAAAACAAAAAATACATAGTCTAAATAACCTAAGATGGATTTAACTTTATTATCTTTAAATACTAATGGCTTAAACAATCCTAGCAAGAGATCATATCTACTGAAATATTTAAAACTGAACAAAGCACAAATTGTCTTCCTTCAAGAAACTCATTTCAAAACAAAATGACAATTACAAATGGAATCCTAATGAATATATGATATTGGCACAATCCACTTATAAGACAAAGACAAATGGGGTAACAATTTTATGAAAAACAAATGTGATTAACCCAGAAATCATTTATAGGTATGAAGCTAAAGAAGGCCTTATGGCATTAGTAATAGTTAAGTATAATAACAGAATATGGACCCTAGCAAATCTATTAATTGAGTTCCTATAGGCATTGAACAGGAACTCTTAAAAAGCACTTTAGATTATTTCCATTAACAAAGGCAACTTAATATTAGGGAGGAGATTTTAACTGTAGGCATTGATATTTCTGAAACTACAAATAAAAGACTACGGTATACATCTACTATATCAAAAGCTTTAAACAAGTGGGTAGAATCATTTCATCTTGTAGATACTTTCAAATTTAAAGAAGATAAATCTTTGCTGTTTTCCCAAAAAGATTTGGTACCCAAACTAGAATAGATAAAATATTTGCTGCCCATGATTTACACTCTAAAATCATTAATTTTTCAATCACTCCCTGCCCCTTTTCAGACCACAATTCATTGATACTAAAACTTCAAAATGGGTACAAACCATTAATTTTACTCCAGAGTCTGCACCAAAATTAAAGAGATCAAACCCTGGTTATTATCTGAATTACAGTTCTTGGATCTTAATTACACCACAGAGATAAATTAAATAATAATATGGGACTCATTAAAAGCTTACATATATGGTAAAACTCTAACTTGGTATAAAAAAAAAATCAGAGAATGGGATTCTGAATTATTAGACTTCCACATTCCAAACTTTTTCAGTATGCCGAAAAAAATCAAAATCATTTGGAGATGTAAAAAAAAGCAGAAGTGTTAAAAAATAAACACAAGAAACTTCTAACACATAAAACTAGTTTAGCTTTAGAAAAACTAAAAATCAATACCCTGGCCACTTCTACCAAACAGCTACATAATGTATTCACAAGAATCAAAATACAATCAAAAGCTAATAACATTAAAAGTATCTTCCATGAAAAGAAAGGGAAAAATGTCTCGGATATAGGTGACATTCTTGATGCCTACAGAAATCACTATATGGAGCATTTCCAAAAAGAAAATATACATATTGATCAATTAAATCTAGATGAAAAAATGTTCTAATATAAAAAACTATCAGAAAAATTAAAACTAGATCTGCAAGCACCCATATCCTACAAAGAAATTGCAGATACAATAAAAAGGGTAATAATAATAATGCTCCAGGTATAGCTGGCATAATTATGGAAATATAGAAACATTTTCCTTCAAATATACTATCCCTCTTCCATAAAACACTATTAGAAATTCAGTCACAAGCTTTAATGCCACCCTCTTGGAGATATTCCTTAATTACACTAATCCTTAAGAAAAAGAAATCCCCAAATCTCTGTACCTCATATAGACCTATATCATTATTACATAATTACCATAAGATATTTATGACAATATTAACAAACAGAATGAAAATACCATTATCCAAAACAATAAATAATGATCAAACTGGATTTATATATCATAGACAATAATACGACAATATTAAAGGATAATTTCTCTTATAGATTGTATTAATAAAGAAAATAAAGAACCACTCATAATTGGCTTAGAGAAAGCCTTTTGATTCCCTAAATTAGGACTATTATTTATTCAAAATCCTAATGTTATTTTGAATTTCTGTATCTCTTTGTTCATTTCTAAAAGAATATATATGCAAATAATTGAAGGTGATGTCAAGCTAGGTCCTTTTACCTCTGAATCTATACATATAATAAAAGGCACTAAACAAGGATGTCCCATGTCACTGATTCTATTTGCTCTGGCTATTGAAATATTGGAAGATTCAATTTGGAACAATATAAAAATCAAAGTAACAGATGTTTATGAACAATACAATTGTAAAGTAATGCTATTTGCTGTTGACATATTACTAACATTATCTAATACAAAAGGGACATTAGAAGAATTAGATATATTATTTGACAAATTTCACATGACTACAGGACTCCATTTCAATAAATCAAAATCAAAATGTTAATTTTTGAATAAAAAAAAGAACTGCAGACTAAGGGGATCACATCATAGGGAAACACAAATCTACCTTAAAATATCTAGGAATTGATTTATGCAAGGATAATAATGAATTAGTCTAAAATCCAATAATATCAATACAACTAAAATCTCTGTGGAAAAATAGAACAAAATAATATTAACATATGAAGATAGACTATAGTTAATAAAAATGGTTTTACTGCCCAAGATCCTATATATAGCATTGACAATACAACTGTTACCAGAAAGGAATATACGTAAAGAAATAAATTCATGCCTAATACAATTTTTATGGTTTCCCAAAAGAAACAGAATAGTTTTAATAATAATCATAACAGACCATGAAACAGGAGGATTAAACTTTCCTGATATAAAACATAATATGCGTGCCATCAATATCTAAACAATCTCAGATTGGATAAGTCCAAATTACTCTGCAAATTGGAAACAGTTACTAACTGTAATATCAATAAATTTATTTGATTTACAAAACAAATTTCAAATAACAGATAAAAAACAATTTGCCATGGCACATCTGTATTAGTAT
>NW_025058092.1:0-6098 GCF_019279795.1 Protopterus annectens | reverse complement strand
ATGTCTCCTTTGCAGACATCTTGGAAGCCCTCAAACAACGAGGCTGGCATTCCAAACCCCTTCTGCTGATGAGTCGGTGTTCCTCAAGGCCTTGGGCTCAGCCCTCCGCCTCCTGGGTGTCTCCGCCTGACAAGCTCCTAGATTTGATCTGTCGGGCTGGGAACATCCAGACTCTGTGGAACCGGTGCCTGCTCGCCCAAATAAGTTCTTATTAGCACCCCCAGAGAAGGAGTTTTTGACCAAAGGTGTGGCTGTAGATGCCTTGGTGGTGGCATCTGCTACCCAACAAGATGTAGCAGAGGCTTCGCGTCCATCCTCCTAATAAGGAGTCTAGGAGCATGGATCGGTACGGGAAGCGCACCCTCAGTTCAGCGACCTTTACCTTAAGGTCCCTGGACTATTTAATGCACTTCACTAGATTTCAGAGGGATCTGATCAAGGAGCTTTCAGATACCCTCTTGGGTAACCTACCTGAGCAGCTGGCCCAGACGGTTGGCTCTCAGTTGGCTACACTGTCATCGATATCAAACTCGTCCATGAGGCTCATTTCATATGCGGCCGAGGCGTGGGCGGCGGCAGTATTGCTCACGGAGGCAAGCCTGGCTCCGCCTGTGTCATTTTGAGGCCTTTAAGTCTTCCTTTGCCGACGCTCCTTTGATGGGTCCTCTTTGTTTGGACCCAGGTAAAGGACACATTGACCCGCTGAGCAAGAAGGTAAGACTTTGACTGCAGGGCACGATTTTCCACTCCCTATCGGCCTTACCCCAAGGCTAAAAGAGGAGGGAAAATGTGGTTCCATAAATCCCAGAAGTCTTATCCCTCGCAGCAGGACGATCCCCCTTCTAGAGGCAGAGGGGGAGATTTTTCTGGAAGACGCCGTCCCAGAGGCGGCAGAGGCCCCCGCAACACTGGAGACCGCGAGTCCTTTCGTGGCTCTTCAGCCTTCCACAATCCCTGAAGGATTGCCCGACTGTGCAGCTCCGGAGCCAGTCGGGGGTCGTTTTTCGAGGCACCTAAAAGCCTGGGAAGGTATCACTCAGGACCGATGGGTGCTTCGAATCATCGCCGGAGGTTACGCCATCCCCTTTTCTCACTCCCCACCTCCGTCCAAGAAAATCCCGGACCCGCCACCCAGTCAACGGGAAATTGCAGCCTTAGAAGTCTCAAAGCTGCTTCAAAAAGGAGTCATCCAACCGGTCCCCGCAGACCAGATCGGATTAGGGACTTACTCAAGATTCTTTTTGGTGCCAAAAAAGACCGGGGACTTGAGGCCCATTTTGGATCTCAGCATCCTAAATCGTTCAGTCAAAAAGTCCAAGTTCCGAATGGTCACCTTACAATCCATTCTCCCACTGCTGGAGAAAGGTGTTTGGATGTGCTCCATAGATCTCAAGGACGCCTATTACCACATCCTGGTAGATCAGGCGTCCAGGAGACATTTGCGCTTCAGCCTGGGAGACAGTCATTTTCAGTTCTGCGCACTGCCCTTTGGTCTCACCACAGCCCCCAGGGTGTTCACCAAATGTTTGGCGGTCGTGACTGCTCACCTGAGGAGTCTAGGATTCCAGGTGTTTCTGTATCTGGACGACTGGCTCCTAACTGCCACCTCCAGGCATCTACTATTGCAGAACCTACAAGCCACAATATCACTAGGCACTTCCCTTGGAATCACCTTTAATTGGCCAAAGTTTGTGTTGCTGCCATCTCAGCGCATAAGGTTCATCGGAGTAGAGATAGACTCAAACCAAATGCGGGTCTATCTTCCTACAGAAAGGATACAAACTATACAGGCTCAAGTCCGAGCCTTGCTTCTCAGATCCAAAGCTCCAGCCAGGATGGTCCTGCAGCTATTGGGCTCTATGTCGGCCACTGTTCTTCTAGTCCCCCTAGCAAGATTGCATATGAGAATTCTCCAGTGGCTTCTTTCGACACAGTGGTCCTTTCAGGTTCCCCCTCTCAGTCACCTCATACGGATCACGGAAACCTGCAAACGGGACCTTCGCTGGTGGCTGGTGCCCTCCAATCTGGATCAGGGACGACCCTTTGTTCCACCTCCTCCTATGGCCACTTTGACTACGGACGCCTCCCAGATGGGGTGGGGGTGCTTTCCCCTGGGCAGGTCAGTCCAAGGCAAATGGCATTCAGAAGAGAGTCTCCTTCATATCAACATTTTAGAAATGAGGGCGGTGCTTCTGTCTCTACAAGCCCTCCACGATTACCTCCCTCAGGGCGTATTGCCGTCACTCCGACAACATGTCAGTAGTCTGGTATCTGAACAAGCAGGGAGGGAAAAGATCGTACCCCCTTTGCAGAGAGGCCATGAGAGTTTGGGAATGGGCAGTGGTGACCAGACGCTTTCTGGTAGCAACTCATATCCCTGGCAAATCCAACGTGATAGCCGACAGACTAAGCAGAACTATCCTCTCTCCTCACGAGTGGTCTCTGAACGATGCAATGACAACTCAGATCTTCAGCAGATGGGGAACTCCTTGTTGCGACCTCTTGCATCCCCCTGAACGCCAAGTGCAGAAACTTCTTCTCTCACTCCAGCTCCGGGAGAGTCCTATGGACGATTAGCCCATCCTTGGCCCACTGGCTTGCTATCCCTTTCCCCTCCAGTTCCCTCCTTCCCAGAGTGATCCAAAAGGCATCTCACTTGGGGAGCAAAATGATCTTAGTTGCCCTTACTGGCCTTGTCAGGTATGGTTCCCCTATCTTCGAAATATGCACTGGACGGTCCATGGTTCCTGGATCAGATCCCAGACCTATTATTCATCAGTCGGGACAACTCCACCAGTCCCTTCACACTTTGAAGTTAACAGCTTGGCTCCTCCTCTTCCGGCTATAGTCAGGAATCATACCTTAGACCCGAAGTCATACATATCTTATCATCAGCCACAAGTCTGCCACTAAGTAATTTATACTACGAAATAGAAAAGATTTGCTATTTGGGCTCAACTTCCGGCTCTCCATCCCATCACTATTCATGTATCGGAAGTCCTGAAATTTCTAACTTCCCTATTCAATCAAGGTTCTTCAGTCTCTACCATCAAGGTCCAATTGGCAGCTATTTCCAATTTTCATGAATCTATAAACCCACCTTTAATGAGCAACAGATTGTGTAAAACCTTCATGAAAGGTGCTGCGCTTTACGACCTCCGATTTCTCATCCTGCTCCTCCATGGGATCTCGATGTGGTATTACGTGCCTTAACCTCCTCCCTTGAACCGGCAGCAACATGTGATTTGAAATTTCTTTCTTGGAAAACTGCCTTTCTGGTGCGATTACTTCTGCCAGAAGGGTTTCAGAGCTTCAAGCTCTATCTGTAAAACACCGACTGGTTTTTCACAAAGATAGAGTATCCCTCAGGCCTAATCCATCCTTTGTCCCTAAAGTTTGTTCCAGTTGTTGCCTGCAACAGTCATTAGAACTTACAGTTTTCTTACCAAACTACTCAAACAAAGGGGGATACATCTTCCACACATTGGATGTTGACAGGCAATTGCTTTTTATTTAGACAGGACCCAACAAACAAGAAAACAGATCAATTGTTTGTGTCCTTTTCGGATAATAAATTGGGCAAAGCCGTCACAAAGGTCACTATTGCCAAATGGATCAGGGACTGTATTAGTCAAGCTTATTCCTCTTCTAATAAAGAGCTTACAACCTCTGTCAAAGCTCACTCTACAAGAGCTATGGCTACTTCAATAGCATTCCATTCTAAGCTTGCCATTAGTGACATTTGTGCTGCTACGTGGTCTTCCCCGCACACTTTCATTTCCCACTACAAATTGGATGTGGCATCTGGGGGGCGAGCTGCATTTGGTTCCACAGTGCTCAGGAGTGTTTTCCAGTGAGCCACCCAGGAATTAGGTGCTAGGGACGCTGTCCCATCAGTACAGAATGTAGGCGAGATAGGATCACATAACATCTTTTAGTTATGTACTTACCATAACTTTAGATGTTTGGGATCCATCTCGCCTACATTCCTAATAACCCACCCTCCTTCCCCCTGCCTTGGAGATCAGAAGAGATCGGACGGTCCGAATTCTATTGTTTCATCTTGAAACATCTGGCAGTGTTATATAAACAGTTATGTGTGTGTGCATGAATGCGGACAAACAAGATCTGGGGGATTAGTGGTGGTGCATCCTGGGATAGAGAATAGCTCAGCCAATAAGAGGCTTCGCTCTATAGCATAGCGTGCCGAGTCGGAGCCGAGGATCGGCTCCGAGCCCATCAGTACAGAATGTAGGCGAGATGGATCCCAAACATCTAAAGTTATGGTAAGTACATAACTAAAAGCTTTTGAAACTTGACCATGTTATGTAATGTGAACACAGCTGTATACATTAGTCTTTCTTATTCTTGATGTATAATTTCTAGACTGTACCTCATTGTAATTGTATCAAATAAACTTTTTAAAATGTGTAAATAAGTTTTGTAAAAATGTAACGTGTTTTCAGAGCTTTTCTCCTCAGGTCTCCTCTGAAAATGGGCCCTTGGCTCATCTGGACCAACCCAGTTAACAAATGACAATAAATAAATAAAATAAATAAATAGTCTTGCTTTCCTTAGCAGATGGGAGGAGTGAAGTGGATGGCAATAACCTGGAAGGTTTGTCAGAAGCCACACAACCTACTGCTGAAGGACACTTGAATAGGAATTTACTGTCCTCGTGTACCTTATAAAGCCAATCTAGCCTTTTATGGCAGTTAAATTCATTTCTTAAAGATGTATATAGGTTTGTGTGTTTGTATAAATTAATATGTTTAAGGGGTGTTTTGGGGTATGTGTGTGTGTGTTTTTGTTTGTGTTTTGATGGTTTTCATTAAAACAAAAAGTTTTGTAAGATGTGTGATATAGGTTCAAATGGATTTGACAAGAAACAACTGCATAAAAGACCAACCTGCCAAACATTAGTGCATGCATGTAACACAAAAGCTGAAACTAGACATAAAAAAGTGTTGTTAACACATAAAATAAAAACGTCTTAACATAATGACAACACTGCTATATTATCTTTAATTGTGAACGGTCTCACAGATGTATACTAAAAAGAGCGAGTAGTGAACTACATTAAAATTGCAGAGTGCAAGTAGCTGTGCTACAGGAGACATATTTGGAAAGAACTTAACATGTGAATTTGATAAAGGAAATGACTTCAGAATGGTTATTCAGTGGAATAGCTGGGCAAAGCAAAAGATGATTACTTTTATTAATTGCAAGAGGATCTCTAATAGTGATAGAAGAGGAAAGAAAGACTAACAATAGATTTGTAGTACTAAAGGGCTACTGGCAAGGGAGGAGGATTACACTTATATGTATTTATATCACTCCTAAAACTGCTATAATGGAGCTTAATAAAATTCTGGGAGAAATAATCAGCTTTCAGCAGGGATATTTCTTGTAGGTGGTGAATGGAATTTAATTTGTAGCAGTGAAGATGCGTCTGGGGGGCACAGGAGAGAAAATATAAAAAATATGGTAGATTTTGAAGAAATTTATGAAAATATTTGGTATGGAAGATGTGAATACAATAGTAGGAGTTTGGAGTGAATTTACATATTATTCCCCAAGGTACAAAATCTAGGATAGGTAGACAGAAACTATTTTTCTTGGGAACATGGTAATTTAATTGAAAGTTTTGATACGGTTTCAATAAATATTTCAGATCATGCACCAATAATAACTAAAATGGAAATGCGAGGTGATTAAGTAAATGAGACATTGGTTCTTCCCAGCCATCTGATAAAAAAGAGTAATTAAGAAATGGGAAGTGGAAGTTATCAGGAATTATTAGGTAAGATAGAAATTTCTTCTGAAAATATATCTAGAATGGAATAAAATTAAAGGGGGCTTTAAAAATAGAGTGTAGGTAAAAGAAATGGAGATATTATTAAGAAGTAACAAGAATTATTTAGAACTAACAAGGTAAGTACTAAAGAATAAGGGGAATCTCACAGAACAAGAGGAGGAGCAATTGCAGAGTGCTAAAGAGAAAATAAGGGAGTACCTGGATAATATTTATAAATACTGGATAGTTTATAAATACTGCTGTTAAGCAACTGTTTTTGGGAATTTAAAATAAAAAAATT
>NW_025058091.1:0-5571 GCF_019279795.1 Protopterus annectens | reverse complement strand
ACTCAAGAGAGTTGGAGTAAGGTCGGCCCGACCGAAAACCTCCATCGGCTCCACCAGCACCAACGGTGCGAGGCTGTTGGAGGAGGAACCATAATAGCAGGGTACCATCGGCTCAAGCAGGGCTGAGCAAAACTTTTTGAACACGGAGACTGGAAAAGTCTTAGGAGCACCCTGTCGATGTCGAATCAGACATCTTGGAGGATCTAGATGACCGATCGGGACGAACCGACTTCTCCATCGATTCCATAGGTCTAGGGGCCCCGGCTCGAATGGATTCGACTACTATCGGTTCGAGGAGATCTCAAACAATTTCCTCGGTGCGAGGAGGACTTGGGCCGAAGGGAAGAGTCTGAGCCGGTAACCCTCATCGGCTCCAAAATCAGTGGAGCCGATGAAGGTGACCCGCCTCTCGATGCCCCAGTCCTCGGCTCCAAAACAAAAGGGTTCGAGACTGGAGGCATCGAGGCAGACCGTTCCGCCCTCGGCTCCGAAGTCCGTGGAGCTGATGGAGAAGCCTGCCTAGGTTTTTTGGCAGTCGGTTCCGACAAACTGGTCGGAGCCGACGCTTTTTTCTTCTTGGTAGGAGAGGAAGATAAGGCCTCCTTGAAGGATGGTTTAATCAGTCCTTTTAATATTATTTTTCCTCTCCAGGAGGACTCTAGAAGAAAAGGCGTGACACACGCTACAGGACTCCTGTAGGTGCTTGGCGCCTAAACAATAAACGCACGAGGAGTGGTCGTCTGTTATCGACATTTTGTAACCACACCTCGCGCACTTTTTAAACCCAGAGGGTCTATGTTCCTTAGACATGCTGACTTACAGTAAGAAACAAGTTAAAGAAGCTGTATGAAAAAAATTTTACCACAAAGAAACTAAGTTTTTTTTTTTTTTTTTTTTTTTAGACAAACACAATGACAGAAAATACACAAAATCAGTAACAATCACTGAAAATGAGGGTTAAGACCCTCTAACCTAAACAGGTACTTGACCTCCTAGCAAAAAACAAAGACGCTAGATAAAAATGGGGGAAGGCCCCTCTAACTTAAACGGGAAACCTTCCCTTAAACAAAAACACAACTTTTCTCAACAAAAGTTTTTCAAACACACTCGAACAACAACAATAGCTGTTAAAACAGCTTTTGGGGTAAAATTAGCAAAATTCCTGACAGGAAACTTTGAATAAAACAATACTTAGCCCAGCCAAGTTTGAGACCACGTCCTAGCTTGTAAGCGGCAAACGAGATCTGGGGGATTAGTGGTGGTGCATCCTGGGATAAGAAATAGCTCAGCCAATAAGAGGCCTCGCTCTATAGCATAGCGGCAGATCGAGCCAGGATCGGCTCCGGTTTCCCACCGAAACAGTCGTAGGCTGATGAGACTACATAACATCAATATTTAAATCAAAACAAGATTTAAAATGTGTCAGTTTTGGCCACCCTCCACCCAGTTATGACAAGCTTGGTCAAGATTTTGTGTGCTGAAGAAGTTGAGAGGTATGATGTGTGTGAAGAGGGAGGAAGGTGAGGTAGTGGCAGAAACATACACCCGACCGCTGGGACTTTTGCAGAATATCCTAGATTTTGCCTAATGCTAGTCCGTTCCTCATAAAAAGGACTGAAGTTGCTAAATATGACAGACATTTGAATTCCTCAATTTATAATGTTTTTGACGAGCAAAAATCTTGCTGCTGGGCCACAATCCGTTATTCGTTAAATTTCTAAGTTCACGAGAGCAGCGATGAGTATCCGTCCCGACCGCCGGCTTTGTCCAGATTTTACCAAGAGGTTAAGGTGCAGGCCGACAGAGTGTGAAATGCCCTAGTTAGGGTTGTAGTGCAGGTATTAACCTGCTTGATATTCAACCCTGTACCCAAGCTAAGGGAAACAAGATCTCGAACGACACTTCATCGAAATTACGCTCGGGATTTCAATAGTGTCAACTGCATTTTCAAGGAAATGTGAGCATAAAAGGGAAGTAAAGTTATATCCATATTACGTAAATAAACGTACAGCATAAGAGCAAAACAATGAAGAGGTAAAATGTGCAACAAAACAGTCCCATGCACAATACAAACAAAAGTCCTTGATATCAAGATGTCCAAATGAACGTGTTCCAAATGATGTTAAAAGCCAGGTTTATTGCAAAAGAGGTGAGCGCTTTCGCTAAAAAGCTTCATCAAACCTTTCACATTTTAATCAGGTAATAATTGAATAGAGACCTAAATACATAAAGAGCCGGAACCTTGCCATAATCACAACAAACAGCCAAAATCAAGATAAAACAATAGCGCGCAAATGATCTTGTCCTATAGGTCTTTAACTTCTGTTTAAAAAAAACCAATATTTTGTCAAAAATCACCATACTAACCTTACCAATGATAATATACAAAATAAAAATACTTCTAATCAATTTTAATATAATTTCAACCTCTACTTCGCGTCTTTAGGGGAACCTTACCATTTTGGGTTCCAAAATCCCAGTTTAAAAGTATCGACTCAGTACCCAGCAACGGAACATTGCTTCTATGAATACATATGGCTGCCCACATATACACATGTTCACTTTAATCCTGTCTCATCGACTGCTTTGCCAAATATAGTAATGCTGAACATCCCGCAAGTAAGATGCCAGGCAACATCTTTAGACATGTACCGGACACGAAACGTGGCTGCCTAGCCCTAGGGATGTGTAAACACAGTGTCCTCACAATATATATATGGAAACAAAACATGCAGCTATTGTATAAATGTGGTACAAGACCTGTATCATCTTGATAAAGGTCTGAGGTACTAGATTTTAAAGATTTTCGTTCCTATATACAAATTCCAAGGAATACTTCAGAATATCTCTTGATCTTGTGGGATCTTGGGCCGCACAGGATGGCGCAAATGCTTCAAATATTCCTGATGAACTCTATATCCTAGTATAAGCACTGGAAAAAGTAAATTCAATGTGAATCCTCAGTTGGATTTAGCATTTACTCTTTGGAAGATTCGCTGTATACCGCTCAAGGGCCTCTTCTGAGAAATAATGGCCTAGCTGAGTTTCCCTATGATCAAGGACATCTGTAGTCCCAGATGTAAGGTCACTAAACCAGAATTCTACTGTCAATCTACCTCTCAAATCATCTAAAACCTGGATCTAGTGCACTATTGGGGTGTATCTATGAGACTCTTCCGTCCAATAAACAATGTTCTTTAGTGGCCACAAACCCGGGATGCATGCTGTATCGGGAGCAATATATTCCTGTGGTAACGGCTTACTTATACAACTGCATTGGATCATCCCATTAGGTTAACTTCTCTCTCTAATGAAATATCCAAAAAGGATATTCTCAAATCTGATCTGTCAACAGAGCAGAACTCCCCAAAAAATCTGTGGACAGATTATTAACTCTTGATAAAAGATAAATCCAATTGTGTGGAAGTAAATTCTGTCCATAAAAAGGAACAGGTCATCCACAACATGGAATGTCTAGTGTACCAGGCATTCTGGAAACAAAATGTTACCTCTATCTGCTAGCCATGATCGAGATTGGCTGTAGCCATTGGCTGTGGTGCCTCCATAGGCCACTTGCATCCTCTAAGATAAAAGTGATCTTTGGAAACAAAAATACATCTGACTCAAAACCAATACAGAACTCAAAGTAAACAAGACCAAGTCTAATAGGAGTTGTTGATCTCCCAAGATAGAACCAATCATATCTATACCTCTGTGTTTAACTCACTGTAAAGAGGGATTTGAAACATCCACTGCTATAAAATGAGTCCTTTGGTAAGATGTACAAGTGGTGGAACACAAAACTAGCAAGAGGAACTGCTGAGGTCCTCAGATGGAATTCACGAAGATTCTGTTTAAAATTGGCCTCAGCCACTCCCTCATGAGAGGCTCTGTGGTGACCAACCCCACCAAGCAATTTCATTGGCCTCATTGGTGGATGGGCGCAGGGTCTTGTGGAATCTTGGGAAGTCCCTGGAATCTTGTGGTACCCAATGGATGTAAAAACCTGCAAAAATTCAAGGGCCACACCTGATCTATAATATTACTAGCTAATAAAGTCCTTAAGCATGTCTCATCCTGTTAGGTAATGTCAGTAACATTGTTCAAGGCTGGAAATGGGTCTCATAGGAATGTCCTTGTCTTTAAATAAATCTGTCAGTGTCTCTAAAATACCTGGATGTAAATAAAAAACAACTATCCCACCCTTTGTCGGCTTCGGGCTGATAGTACATCATGATTACTTAATCCAGAAAGAGCCCTTCTTGTTTATAATTAAGATTATACTCTACATCTAGCCTAATGGTCCTGCATTTTATAGAGATCATCCCTCAACTAATTTTACAGGTGCCACCATCGGATTTAGATATATGCATTCTTGGTCTTTAATAATGGTGTTCATTATTGTTCCATTAAATTGATAATTCTTGAGTCAATTTAGGGGCCTTTCTAAGAGCTCTCTAGGACCGTCACTGTTAAAGATGTGGAGTGGACAGGAAACTTTTAGTTTTAATTTTATCTAGCCATAGAGTTGACTATGGAAGAACTTGGTCCTATCGCAATATCCTATTCCCAATACTTTTGTAGAATTCCATGGAGGAAACAGAGATTAAACTGTAGAATTCATATTTTTTCATTAAAAGTTGAATTTAAATGTGGAAATACATGTGGAAATCGCCACCAGTATTTGCAGGGCCAAAATGTATCCCATAAATATCTTGGGCTTTAGGCAGACATACCAACCCCAGCATCTCTCACTGGACAGCCCCATGTCACACAAAGGTCACACAAAGGTGCAGCAAAGGCAAGGCAGGCACAGCCAGTCCAAGCTTGCAGCACATAGTAGGACTATATGGCATTTTGCAGCCCTATACCTCAGCCCCTTAAAGTCCGGGTGGGCGGCTGTGGCTGTCTGGCTCCAAGCGGGTTTCTACCCACCAGGAAGTTTCCTTTCTCTCAATCCATACTCCTTTATCAGAATCCCCATCTCACCTGGCCTGCTGTGGAAAGGAAATTGGCTCCCTTTGTGAAGGACCTGTACCCATCCCTCCCCCAACCACAAACTAAGAACTTATTGAAAAGTATGTGGTATTAGCCATCGTGTTCTTATCCATACCCCTGTTAGCTGGGTCAGACTCCACTGTACCTGGTGCTGCAGCAGCCAACCTCTACCTTCCCATTTGTACCGGGAGTCCCCTCTATCTAGTCTTTCCTTGCAGCCTTCAGCTCATTCTAGATACTCTTTTTCCCTGGATCATGAGCCACTGCCACACACATTTACTACCCAGTCGCCACCAGCCTTGGCTAAGCATTTACCCATCAATCTCTCACCTGTAATCTAGTGCACCTTTCCCCTCTCCACTGTGGCCTCTGGTCTGGCTTAATAATTTTGGTTCTCCACCATAGTTTTCCTGAAATATCTTTTCTTTGGTTTCCTATTTTTCTACTACTCTGTGGATTTTTTGCCTCCTTATACTACTACCTTCCTCCTGCCTACTACCCAGTTCCCTCTGACTTGTCTTCAATTCTCTACTCCCTCCCTTTGGTGGGCTTATTTTTCTTTTCTCTTTTTAA
>NW_025058090.1:0-6245 GCF_019279795.1 Protopterus annectens | reverse complement strand
CCCCCTAAACCCCCATTCCCTTTTAAAAATTCCCCCCTTTTTTTTTTTGCTATTTTTTGGGAAAAAACCCCCCCTTTAACACCCCCCATTTTTCTTTTTTTTTTAAATTTTTTAATCCCAAAAACCCACTTTTTTTTTAAAATTTTTTTTTCCCTCAAAATTAAAAAACTGTTTCTGTTACTTCTTTTCTTAACAAAAAGGCATATAATCACTACTTTTCAACTTCTTATAAAGAATTAATAGGGTAACTAAGTAGGTACTGTACTTGTGGTTTTCTACCATTACTAAACCTCTTATTGTACTCAAATGCTTTTACTTCTCGCTGTAGGTTTAATGCACACGTTTTAGATTTTATTTGTATATGTTGATGATATTATTGTTCATTTTTGTTTATTCTTACTATAGTAGCATTGTAGAGGCAGTTTCTCCACTGGGACTCTCCACTGAAAATGGCAACATGTATCCAGCTGGACCTTGAGTAAACAGCCCGTAAAATAAAAATAAATAAATAAAAAATATGTAACTGAAACAAGCTTTTTAAATCACAGAAACTCTAAAAAATCAGCATTTTAGGGAGAATTAGCTAAAGGCAGCAAGTAAACGCAGAAAAATGATACTTAATCACTCCAAAGTCTCTATTTTGTCTTTCTGCTGCTGTAGAACTCTGCAGATCACCAGGCAGGAGCTTGATGAGCTGTATACTAGCTGAAAAACCTTGCAAATGCAGGTCTTATAGTAGGGAAATGAAAGAGATAGACATTAGCACAAAATGGCCAACAAACTACTAATTTCTGGGCAGAAACCACTCCTCCAGGGACAGATAGGCTGCTCAAAGCTCCCCTCTCTCACAGGTGAACAGAAAAACTTCCTTCTATCCAAGTAAGGTATGTGCAAAAACAGAAACTTGTAATACAGCCTGGGATTCAGCATTAACCTAAAAACTGGACTATACTACCTTAGAAAGCTGGGAAAACAAGTATGTTTTTTTTTTTTCAGAAAATAAAGCTGATACTATCAAAAAAACACTTTAAATGCAAATAAATGGCTATCACACCTGATTGTGTAGCCTACAACAGTTAAACAGGTAATTTAAAGACAAAAATGACTTTGTTAAAGTGCAGTCAATAAAACAATACAATATGTAGCTGAAACAAGCTTTGTAAATCACAGAAACTCTAAAAAATCAGCGGTCAGGCAGAATTAGCTAAAGGCAGACCGAAAATGCAGAAAAATTATACTTAATATCTCCAAAATCTCTCTTTTGTCTCTTTGCTGCTGTAGAACTCTGCAGGGTACCAGGCAGGAGCTTGCTGAATTGTATACAAGTGCAAAAACCTCATAAAAGTGGGTTTTATAGAAGGGAAATGAAGGAGATATACATTAGCCCAAAATGGCCAACAAAGTACTACTTTCTGGGCAGAAACCACTGTTCCAGTGACATATAGGCTGCTCAAAGCTCACCTCTCTCACAGGTGAACAGAGAAACTTCCTTCTAGCCAAGTAAAGTATGGGCAAAAACAGAAACTTGTAACAAAGCCCTGAATTCAGCACTAACCTGAAAAGTGGACTATACTAGCTTAGAAAGGTGGGAAAACAAGTATTTCTTTTCAGAAAATAAAGCAGACACAATCAAAAAAACACTTTAAATGCACAGAAATGGCTATCACACTTGAGTGTGTAGCCTACAACAGTTAAACAGGTAATTTAAACACAAAAACAACTTTGTTAAAGTGCAGGCAGTAAAATATGTGCAATATGTAGCTGAAATAAGCTTTTTAAATCACAGAAACTCTAAAAAATCAGCGTTTAGGCGAAATAAGCTAAAAGTAGCAAGAAAATGCAGAAAAATTATACTTAATCACTACAAATTCCCTCTTTTGTCTCTCTGCTGCTGTAGAACTCTGCAGAACACCAGGCAGGAGATTGCTGAGCTGTATACAAGCTGAAAAACCTTGCAAATGCAGATTTTATAACAGGGAAATGAAAGAGATAGAAATTAGCCCAAAATGGCCAATAAACTATTAATTTCTGGGCAGAAACCACTCCTCCTGAGACAGACAGGCTGGTCAAAGCCCCCTCCTTCACAGGTGAACAGAGAAACTTCCTTCTTTGAAAGTAGGTTATGGGGAAACACAGAAACTTGCAACACAGCCTGGAATTCAGCACTAACCTGAAAACTGGACTATACTAGCTTAGAAAGGTGAGAAAACAAGTTTTTTTTCCCTATAAAATATAGGAGACACATTAAAAAAACACTTTAAATGCACAGAAATGGCTATCACACTTGAGTATGTAATTTACAACAGTTAAACAGGTAATTTAAACAGAAAAACAACTTTGTTCATAGGTTCATAGGTTCATAATAGGCTATCTGCCCTAGGGCATTTATAGGCCTAGCCAGAGTGTGTTTGGCTTTAGCCACCCATTTTAAATTAATTTTGCTATGCCCATTTTTGAGGTTAGTATACTGTGCCGCTGTCTAACAGTGACACAGAAGTGATACCCGGGGTAAACCTACGATCCCCCATCCGCTCATCAAGATTCCTCTTGAAGAGAGTCAATGAGGGACTCTGCCTAACCTGGACTGGGATTTTATTCCAGAGTGAAGGGAGCCTCTGGGTTATGAATCTGTCCCTCCAGCATGTCCTATTTATTTCAGTGCTGAGGTTCAAGTCTCTTGAGCACATAGCTCGATGGGATTTGGATTTTCTGAGGTGCAGCATGTCCATTAATTCCGGGTTGGACATGGCTTTATACGCCAGGCACAGATTGCCTCTGAGCAGGCGGTATGCCACTGAGTAGAGCTGGAGTTTCTTTAACTGGGCAGCATATGGCATCTGTTTGAGCCCTTTGATCCTCTTGGTGAGGTACTTTTGGGGTCTTTCCAGTTGCTGCAGGTGTCTGGTAAGGTACATCCCAAAGGGCATTGTACTCAATTATGGGCCTGATGAGGGATGAGTAAAGAGGCACAATGACCTCCCCTGATCTAGATGTGAATCCCTTCATGATTAGGTGGGCTATATAAAATGTTTTTCTAACCACTTTGGCCATGTGGTTGTCAAATGAGAGATTGCTATCAACTTGGGTCCCCAGGTCCCTAATTACTTCTTCTGTACTTAATGGATTACCACTTATGTGGTAATTTGTGGGCACTTTGTTTTTGCCAAAGGGGATGACTATACACTTTTTGGCATTTAGCTTGAGGCCATGGCTCTGGCACCAGTTGTCTGTTTCTATGAGGCCCTTTTGGAGGATGCTTGTGTCAGCTGGAGAGTCGATTATGGCACCCAGTTTGCAGTCATCTGCGAACCTGGTCAGCCACAGTCCTTCCGTGTTAAACTGCAGGCAGTAAGATAATTACAATATGTAGCTGAAACAAGCTTTTTAAATCACAGAGACTTTAAAAATTTGGTGTTTTAGGTGGAATTAGCTAAAGGCAACAAGAAAATGCAGAAAAATGATACTTAATCACTCCAAAGTCTCTCTTTTGTCTCTCTGCTGCTGTAGAACTCTGCAGGGCACCAGGCAGGAGCTTGCTGAGCTGCATACAAGAAATGAGATAGAAATTAACCCAAAATGGCTAATAAACTACTAATGTCTGGGCAGCAACCACTCCTCCAGGGACAGATAGGCTGCTCAAAGTTTCCCTCTCTCACAGGTGAACAGAGAAAATTCCTTCTATCCAAGTAAGATATGGGAAAACACACAAACTTGTAACACAGCCCTGAATTCAGCAATAACCTGAAAACTGGTTTATTTTAGCTTAGAAAGGCAGGAAAATAGGTATATATACTTTTTTTGCTTTTTTTCAGAAAATAAAGCTGATTCAATCAAAAAAACACTTTTAATGCAAAGAAATGGCTATCACACTTGAGTGTGTAGCCTAGAACAGTTAAACAGGTAATTTAAACACAAACATGACTTTGTTAAAGTGCAGGCAGTAAAATAAGTACAATATGTAGCTGAAACAAGCTTTTTAACTCACAGAAACTCTAAAAAATCAGCATTTAGGCAGAATTAGCTAAAGGCAGAAAGAAAATGCAGAAAATTTATACTTAATCACTGCAAAGTCTCTCTTTTGTCTCTCTGCTGCTGAAGAACTATGCAGGGTACTAAACAGGAGCTTGCTGAGCTGTATACAAGCACAAAAACCTCACAAATGCAGGTTTTATAGCAGGGAAATAAAGGAGATAGAAATGAGCCCAACATGGCCAACAAACTATTAATTTCTGGGCAGAAACCACTACTCCAGGAACAGATAGGCTGCTCAAAGCCCCCATCTCTCACAGGTGAACAGAGAAACTTCATTTTATCCAAGTAAGGTTTGGGGAAACACAGAAACTTGTAACACAGCCCTGAATTCAGCACTAACCTGAAAACTGGACTATACAAGCTTAGAAAGGTGGGAAAACAAGTTTTTTTTTTCAAAAAAAGAAGATACAATCAAAAAAACACTTTAAATGCACAGAAATGGCTATCACACTTGAGTGTGTAGCCTACAACAGTAAACAGGTAATTTAAACACAAAATGACTTTGTTAAAGTGCAGGCAGTAAAATAAGTACAATATGTAGCTGAAACAAGCTTTTTAAATCACAGAAACTCTAAAAAGTTGGCGTTTAGGGAGAATTAGCTAAAGGCAGCAAGAAAATGCAGAAAATGATACTTAATCACTCCAAAGTCTCTCTTTTGTCTCTCTGCTGTAGTAGAACTCTGCAGAACCCCAACCAGGAGATTGCTGAGCTGTATACAAGCTCAAAACCCTCACAAATGCAGGTCTAATAGCAGGGAAATGAAAGAGATAGAAGTTAGCCCAAAATGACCAATAAACTACTAATTTTTTGGGCAGAAACCACTCCTCCAGAGACAGATAAGCTGCTCAAAGCCCCCCTCTCTCACAGGTGAACAAATAAACTTACTTCTATCCAAGTAAGGTAAGGGGAAATACATTAACTTGTAACACAGCCCTGAATTCAGCAATAACCTGAAAACTAGACTATATTAGCTTAGAAAGGTGGGAAAACAAGTATTATTTACTTATTTATTTTTCAGAAAATAAAGCAGATACAATAAAAAAACACTTTAAATGCACAGAAATGGCTATCCCACTTGAATCCATAGCCTACAACAGTTAAACAGGTAATTTAAACAGAAAAATGACTTTGTTAAAGTGCAGGCAGTAAAATAAGTAAAATACGTAGCTGAAACAAACTTTTTAAATCACAGAAACTCTAAAAAAGCAGCTTTTAGGCGGAATTAACTAAAGGCAGTAAGAAAATGCAGAAAAATAATACTTCATCTCTCCAAAGTCTCTCTTTTGTCTCTCTGCTGCTGTAGAACTCTGCAGGGCAACAGGCAGGAGCTTGCTGAGCTGTATACAAGTGCAAAAACCTCACAAATGTGGGATTTATGGCAGGGAAATGAAAGATATAGAAATTAGCCCAAAATGGCTAATAAACTACTAATTTCTGGGCAGAAACCATTCCTCCAGGGACAGATAGGCTGCTTAAAGCCCCCCTCTCTCACAGGTGAGCAGAGAAACTTCCTTCTATCCAAGTAAGGTTTGGGGAAACACAGAAATTCGTAACACAGCCTGGAATTCAGCACTAACCTGAAAACTGGACTATACTAGCTTAGAAAGGTAGAAAACAAGTATGTTTTTTATTTTTTTGTTTTTTTTTTCAAAAAAATAAAAGAGATACAATAAAAAAAACACTTTAAATGCATACAAATGGCTATCACACTTGAGTGTGTAGTCTACAACAGTTGAACAGGTAATTTAAACAGAAAAACGACTTTGTTAAAGTGCAGGCAGTAAAATAAATACTTGCATTCAATACGCAGATGATACAACCATCATTTGCTCAGTTCCAACTCAGTCTGAACTTTATTGTCTCTCTCACAAAAAACCTTCATGAACTATAGGAAAGCAATGGTTCTAACCATTGTCTCCTCCTTAACCCAAAGAAAACCAAACTTCTGATTTTTACACCCACTCTGTCTCCCTCTCCATTGATACCTCTACACTCACTCCAACAATGGTATCCCTATCTCTCCAGACACAATACCACCAAACTTCTCTGGTATTACAATCACAATCAACTAAAATTTGACACACACATCGACTCTACAATAAAATCAACTAACAGAAAACTAGGCCTCTCTCTATAGAATCAAACCTTCCTCACTCCAGAAGCCAAATCTACAATAGCTTAGAACCTCCACTTAATCTCTTCCCTATTATTA
>NW_025058089.1:0-6560 GCF_019279795.1 Protopterus annectens | reverse complement strand
ATCATGGTTTTTAAAAAATTTTGCCCAAAAAAAATAAAATATCTACTACAAATGGATCATACTTTATGTTTTCATAACATACCAGCCCCAAAGGATGCAAACTAACAACCAATCTATTACCTTATACTGGATTCTAGTAAATGTTTCCCATTAAATACTCCAACTCGAATATCCTTCCAAATGTCCTAAGTGACCACTCAGTAGCCTATATCTATAGAACCATTCCTCATGTGATAAAACCCCCGCATCTATAAAACATCCAAAAACTTAACCAAATTTAATCAACTATTTAAAAGTACCCAAAAAGCTATAAATTGGACCCCACTAGAAAGCATTACCACTATATGACACCTTATGTAATTTCAACAAGATTTTGCTAGATACCCTTAACTCCTTAGCTCCAATACGAACCAAAGGAACAAAAATAAACCATGCACCTTGGCTTACAAAATCCACTAAACAAATACTACTAAGTGGAGATCAAGCCTGAAAAGACTGGCAAAAAGATGAAAATATAACCAACCAACTAAAATATAACCATGTAAACAACAAGCCAATAAAACTAGTAATTGCCAACAAAAGCGAAACACTTCTCTCAGCAATTAACCTCCCAAACTGGCAACCCTAAAAAATTCTGGAAATCTGTTTCAACTCTCCTTACTCCTGGGACACATGAAAATCCATCACCAGCCCTTGATCGAGAACCAGCCCACATAGCTAACATGTTTAACTCCAACTTTATTGAAAGCATACTAAAACTTGTAAATCTTTCCATGCCTAATAAGATCTCCAATCATGCTGTAAACCTAACCCAAACAATTACTGAAAACTCCCACCCCAGTACACGCACCCTTTCTTCTCTCCACCACAATTGTACAGATAGGACCACATTGCCATTTTCTCTCTACAATCTCTACCTACCATCTTATACACAAGCTTCTCTCCAAATTAAAACCTTGCTAACTCCCTGCCGGCAATCTTCCATCCGAATACCTAAAGCTCGCCACTGATGCAATAGCCTACCCAGTTAGTATAGTCGTCAACAGGTGTATCTGAGAATCCATTATCCCCAAACTCTGGAAAAAATCCATCATCATTCCCTTACATAAAGATGGAATAATCAGTGAACTAACTACTGGCCCATCTCTCTTCTCTCCCCTCTTTCTAAAATGCTTGAAAAGTGTATACACTTAACTAATAACATTTCTCTTAGATAACTCTCTTCTTTCTCCCTCCCAACATGACTTTTGGCCTGCTCACAGTACCACTTCACCATTACTATCCTTCACAGACACTGTAAACAAAGCTATGGACATGGACCAGTTAACATAAGTAATCCTACTTGACCTCTCAAATGCCTTTGATACAGTGTCACATCAAAAGCTTGTACAACAACTTTCTATATTAGGATGCTCTCAAACTACATGAAAATGGTTCTTCAGTTACTTAATCAGCAGGCAACAATGTGTCAAGTAGCAAACCAGTCTATCTGATTACCTGATAAATAACACCAAAGTCCCCCAAGGGTCAATTCTTTAATCTTGCTATTCAATATTTTTATTAACAAGCTTCACACTGCCTCCCTTCAAAGCACACTTATCCAATATGCTGATGATTCCAGTATTATCTCTACTACCAATAACCCTCAAGTCCTCTTAAAAATCACACAGGATGCATTCACCTCTATAGAAACCTGGCTAAATAAAGCCCAACTACTATTAAACCCAAATAAAACTAAGCTACCAGTGTTCTCACCAAAGCCATTCACACATGATTTCAATTTTTTTTTTCACAAAACAAAACTCAAATTGACATAGTAACTTAAGCAAAATTATTAGGTATAATTACTGATAACAAACTCACCTATGAACAACAGGGTTCATATCAGAACGAAAGACCAGCGCAAACGCCACATGAGTGAAAATGCCGGGTAATCAATAATAATACTGTGATTAATGTGGTTACAGTGAGGAGTGGGATATTTTCTCTGTAGCGACCTTATACATAATAATATAGAAGAAGGGAGGTGTGGGGCACAGCCTCTAAGCAATAGCAAGCAAGTTCAATTACTTGGCATTTCAACATGTACCGTCATGTAAAGTCTTTTCGGTTTTCTAATATAGACCTGAACAACATATACTTAATTCAATTAAAACACACAATAAGCTCTGTAAACTCTATGACAAACAGTTCATGGATGCTTCAACAAAACGACACTTGAAAATACCTTCCTGTCCCTTCCCTCTTTATGGGCCCCTATATTCATTAACCTCCTGAGATCCCAAAAAGAATAAACTCCAATCTGCTATCATAAAACTGCCAAATTTGCAACTGGTCACTCCAACCACACACTCAACACTGTTGTGTCTAACAAACTAAATTGGTTAGGACTCTCTGGCCACCTGAACTACGCAACTATCTCCTCTCACTCACAAACTAATCTACACACCTGTTAACTGCCCTGCCTTAAAGCCTCCATCTTACAGCCTAACATCCCACCAAGAAATCTCTGCTCAACTAACAAAACTACTATTAAAATTACATAGAGTTAATTAAAAGAGCTAAAAAGTTTCTACTCCTAAGTGCTATAATAAATTCTGAACAAACTACCCAGGTATCTCTGCTATCAAACCTTTAAGTCTCAAACTTAATCTGAAAACTATTACCTCAACTCCCATATCTGCCCATGCTCCAAGCATCAACCAGACACTTAATCTGTCTCTCAACTCCTCCCTCCCCTCCTCCCTCTTCAACTACCATTTAAAGTATCACCTGGGACATATTCTTTACTCCTATCTTCATCTTAGAGTTTTAATCAAATCTTTAAAATATCACCTGGGAATTATTCTCAATTTATCTTCTAGAACTTCAAATCAAACTTAAACTATCACCTGACAACTGTTTTGTTCTGTTTTCCAGAACTTCAGTCAAATCCTTAAACTATTCACCTTGACAACTATTCTTTGCCCTGTTCCCTCCTCCAGAACCCAGTCAACACACTTAAACTGATTGATTATATCCAGGCTTTAGACTTCATCTTTTCTAGAACTATACAACCCCTCTTTTCATATTCACTCCCAGACATCCCTTATTTTTATGCTTTACACAAAAGAATCCTACTATAATCTTCTCTTAATATGTCATATACCACCTTCTTACATATCTCCATCCTTTTCTCCTGATTCGTATCCCCTACATCTTTGCTAGTTCTGCTTTTGCTCTCCCTAATCTCCTATATACTTACACAGTCTATGCATGCTACCCCCCAAATCTGCCTGCAATTTAGACAAACTAATTTGATTTTGTTCCTGACAAATACTATACCTACTACTTGTGGAATTTTTCACTTAAATGTTAAATCACACGATAACTAATAGATGTAAATATTTTTTTTCCATTTCGTATAAAATATTCGTCTGTATATTTTCTGGACACATATGATAATGTCTTTTTAATGGACAGTCAGACAGTAGCAGTTGAAGCTAAGGCCTAACAGCAAGAGGTTCTCCAGTTCGATATTTGGCTGGGGTGCCTTCTGTGTGGAGTCTGCATGTCCTCCCTGTGGTCATGTGGGTTTCTTTCGGGTGCTCCGGTTTCCTCCCATATCCAAAAGACATGCTGTAGGTGGATTGGATACTCTAAATTGTCCCTAGGCATGAGTGTGTACATGTGCTCTTCCGTAGTTGGGTGTCATTAGTAACTCAACATCAGAAACCTTACACTGCCAATCATGAGCGGACAATACTTGATTGATTCATTTATTAGTGAATAGTGTCAGCTGACTGCATGTGATTGGACCTTGTTAGATTTTCAAATGCTTGTCGCTTCATTTTATATGGTCTAAAGAAGCTAGATTGAGTATCTGTGAAAGTGCTACCTTTTTGGCTTTGTAAGGCTTTGTTTTATTGAAGTTTAGTTCATTTCAGCCATGTTGGACAGTTTTATTTTTTTTTTTTTTTTGTATATTGATTTGTATTACTCTGACCTTTCATCAAGTGTCTTTAATTTTGTTCTGTAAGAGTAGAACTCCACTGTATTCCCGATTGTTCACCCAAGTAGGAAAAAAAGGAGGACAGATATACAGAGGAAAGCACAGAAGCAGACGAGAGGAAGAAGAAGGGAATCAGTGTGCTTACAAGAGTAGTAGATTTGGGGAAAGAAGAGAGATGTGAGAGCTAACAGATATGCAAGTAATATTAGAAATGAAACTACCTACCCACATTCAGAACAAAAGCTTATACCACTACCACTTAAGGGGAAGCCACTTAATAAGGTTCTATAGGGTTCATAGGGTTTATACTAGGCTATCTGCCCTAAGGCATTTATAAGCCTAGAATTAAATTTTGTGGCTTACGCCACCCCTTATATGAAAAAATACTGTGCCTATTAGTTTGTTGTGCCTCTGTCAAAGGTGACACACAGATGATTCCTCGGATAAAACCTTACCATCTCCCATCATCCACAGGTCAAGATTTTGAACAGGAGCCAGCGAGGTGCTCTGGCCTCACATGGATCGGGATTTTTATTCCCACAGCATAGTGAGTCTCTGAGTGATAAATCTATCTCCAGCACGTCCTATTTATATCCGTAAGCAAGGTTTAAGTCGCTTGCTCTAGTGGTTTTGGTGGATTTGGATTTTTGAGGTGGAGCATGTCCACATCTCCGGTTGACATGGCCTGTATGTCAGGCATGTCACCTATGACGGTATGCAACTGAATAGAGCTGAGTTTCTTCAATCTGGCAGCATATGACAGATTTTGGAGTCCCTTTATCCTTTTCTTTGTGAGGAACTTTGGGGTCTGTCCAATTGCTGCAGATGTCAAGTAGACATCCCGAATGGGGCATTGTACTCCATCATTGGTCTGATAAGAAGAGTAAGGGAACAATGACCTCACTCAGATATCTGGATGTGAATCCTTCATGATCAGGTAAGAAATGCATGGGTCTTCTCTAACCACTTTAGCAATGTGAGCAAGTCAAAAGAAAGGCCACTGTCAACCTGGGGTCCGGAGGTCCCGATAACCTCTTCTTGTGTTAGTGGATTAAATCATATGGTAGCTTAAAGGCCTTTGTTTTTCCCAAGGGTATGACTAGCTTTTTGCATTTAACTGTTAAGGCGGCTCTGGCACCAGCTATCATTCTTCCGTGAGTCCCTTCTGAAGGATATCCTGTGTCCGATGCACTTTCACTATGGTGGCACCCAGTTTGCAGTCGTTCGCTAACTTTGTCAGCCAAAGTCCCTCCTGGCTGCTGGCCTGTACTTTGAGAAGTAGATGTCGAACAATAGGGGCCAAGGACCTATAGCCCTGTGGGACCACCAGACCGCTTGAGTCTGACATAGCGCCAGCAACCCCAACCCTGTGGGTTCTGTCCTGTTTTCAGTTTGCAACCCCATCTTGTGACATATGGGTTTACTTTTGTTTAGGAAAGCTTACAATACCCTGAAAGTGGGTATTGTGTTTAAGGCCTTGTAAGGTCAAGGTAGGTTGTGTATGGACTGCCTTTCCTCATCAATGGCTCTTTGGTGACTGTTTCGGAAGAAGTCAACTAAAGTTGAAAAGGCATGATCTTCAGCCCTTGGATTTGGGTTAAACTGGGTCGGGTCCAATGTCCAAAAGTTCCCCTATATCTTGTTTATGAGCTCCATTATGATCCTCTGAAGCTTTGCAGACTAGACTTGTGCTGTTTATGGTATGTAATTAATAGGGTCCGTGAGAGGCACCACCTCAGGGAGTGGGACCACAGCCGCCGCACGCCACCCCCTGGGCACGTATCCTGTAAGGCTGAGATTAAAACAGCCGCCTTATGTGCGGGTTTAATTTTATTTATTGTAGCACATACAGTCGGGGACACCATCCGGTCCCCATTGATGCTGTGTTTTTAGCTTTAGAGAGAGCAGCTTTCACTCATGTGACGGAGATGTCTGGGAGGCTACACTTGCTGGGATAATAGTTATCTCCTTTAGGGGAGAGGGGGTGAAGTTTGCACTGAACCCGTCTGCCAGTATATGTTGGCAATGTCTGTGTCTCGGTGATTTTTGCATCATTTTTGACTAATTTGAGCATATCTGGGAGTTTCCACCCAGGTTCCTAAATAGTTAGCCGAAAGGCCTTATGATTGTCCTTTGAATCCGTGGCAATTTTTCTTTCTCTCAAAAATGGCCTTAGTTGATTTTATGAGTGCGCGATTTTTTACTACACAATGACTGTGCGACTCTCATGGACTTTTGCCCCACGCGCGTAATAGCCCTCATTGCAAAGCCTGTTAATGGTTGGGGTCCACCAGATTGGATCGCTATTCTTCAGGAAAGAGTCTTTACACGTCTAAATAAGCAGATTGAGTATCTGTGAAAGGCCACTTTTATTTTTACAAGTATTTGTTTCTTTTCCAATTTAATGTTTACTCTTCCCAGAAGTAGATATTTTATTATTGTATCAGGTTTCAGAAGAAATGGACATGTATAATACTGCATCAACTTCTCTTTAAGATAATCATAGCACTAGATATGTATTATCAGAGTTTTTCCACAAGAGAAACTAAGCTCTAAGACATGGCTGACT
>NW_025058088.1:0-6422 GCF_019279795.1 Protopterus annectens | reverse complement strand
TTCTTGAATGCTTAGTGATTCTGTATGCTTGAGAAAGGGCTGAAAGGTGTTTTCGTGTTTGAGTTGTGTTGTTGTGTGTGTGTGTGTGTGTGTGTGTGTGTGTGTGTGTGTGTGTGTGTGTGTGTGTGTGTGTGTGTGTGTGTGTGTGTGATGATCTTTGCCCTGTTCTCCACTGTAGTGCATTCTCAGAGTTGATATATTTAGTTTGGGGGTGGGGGCACAGTCCCCACATGAGGGATGGGTTGGTGGGTTTAGTTTGTTTCCATTCATATTGTAGTCATTGGTGGACCTAGATGTTCTTCATCCCACATTGCTGCAGTCCTAACACTAGGGTAGTCCGCTGTCCCAGTCGCCCCGAATACCAAAGAAATTGACCCCGGGTCAGGGCGCATTAGTCTGACGTCAGGACGTCAGGGTACAAATGCGCATGACCGACGTCATATCCCCAGTCTTTTTTGCCGCATGGTCCGATGCAGAAGCAGTTTTGCAAGTGCAGGTTGGCGTTCTGAGATTTTCCGAAGTCGGAGTTTCAGACCGAATCAAGTTGGCTAAGTCCCCTTGGGAATATTTTGTTTTTTTCTTGCCTCAGTATTTTACCGGATGTCAGAAAAAGTGAATAACTGTATTTCTTGTGGGAAACAGATACCTCATAGGGATTACCATACCTTGTGTATACCTTGCTTAGGGCCTGAGCACGACGTTGTTGGTTGTCGCTCTTGTGCTAGATTTAACAAACGCATAAAGAAAAGGGTTAGATTGTGCCAGGTTATTTTTTGGGAAGCGTGTAATTATAAAATGCCGCCGGATGCTCCCGCCAAAAAGCGAAGGACAAAACAGCAAAGCCTAGGTTGGAAGAACCGCCTGGGACCCGGTTCTTTAGAGGCTCAGTGGAGCCAGAGGTTCAGCCAGAAATTTCTTTGGAGTCTCAGGGAGAGACTTTATTTACAGGATGTGTCCTCTCAGGAGGTAGGCCAGGCTGAAGGGGCTTCTCAGGTAGCTGTTCTTCCCTCCCTTCCTAAGGTGGTTAGGCCCTCTTCTGTTTCCAAGGCTTCTCCCAGAGGCAGGCCAAGTTTAGCTTCGGGTGTTACCCCTAGTTCTTCAGGGTCTGCCTAAGAAACATATGCTTAAAATGGCAGAAGATTTGATTACTATGATTAGAGGTTCTATGCCCCCCCCCCTGATAAGAGGCCTAGGGTGGAACCTGAGCTTGAGAGTTTTGAGCAGTGTTCGGAGGCTTCTGGGTCTTCGGCTGAAGGCTTGCAGGAGTATCCTCCTTATTCTGATTCTGATGTAGATGATTCTACTCCTTCGGCTTCTCCTCCTGAGGATTTTTCTTTTTCAGAGACTCTTCATTCCATGAGGGAGCATTTTAAATGGGAAGGTCAAGATTTCTCTGATTCCAGGAAAAGGCTTAGGGAATTTTTGTTTCTACCCCAGCATAGGCCTTTAGCTATACCTCCTGTTCTGGATGTGGTGGAAGATGTTTTTGCAGAGGCTTCTCTGAACCCTGATTCTTTGCCTCCTGCTCCAGTTAAACCGGATAGGTATTATAGGGTGCCTGAAGCTCATAAGTATCTTTTTAAGAGTCCTAGGGCAGACCCAGAAACTTTTTCTCAGGGGCCTAAAGGTGTTAAGGCTTCTGTTGTTAAAAATCCGGTTCCTCCTGATAAAGAGGCAAGGGCTTTGGATAGATGGGGAAAGAAAGTGTATACTTCTTCCACTTTAGCCATGAGGGCTTTGAATTGCCAGTTTCACATGTTGAAATACCAAAATTATCTCCTTTCACAATTAAAGTCTAAGGTAGATGCTTGGGGGAAGGTATTGATTTAAAGAGTTGCAGGATTTAGTTCATGTTTCTGAACAGGTGGGTAAGCATTCTTTGCAATGTGGTTTTGATGCTGTCAGGCCTCAGGGTGGCTGCCACTGGTTCTGTTCTTCGAGGCACGCCTGGCTGAGGGATCAGAATTTAGCTGAGCATGTTAAGACAAGGATTTTAGATGCTCCTTTAAAATCTGATGTGTTGTTTGGTTCGCCTGTGGAAGCAGTTTTAAAGAAAAGGGAAAGGAAAGGCTAAGTCTATGCAGACTGTTAAAGATTTTTGCAGGTTCAGCCTCCAAGTTTAGTAGAAATTGGCCTACAAAGGGGGTGGACATATCCTGCTTATGATTCCCAGTCTAGGGGTAGGTCTAGACGTGGTAGGGGCAGAGCTAAAGGTTTTTTTAGGCCTAGAACGGGGAGTTCACCTGCTCAGTCTTCTGGTGAGGGCAGGGGTCAGTCCTTTCGTAAACAGACCCAATGACCTGCCTTTTCAGCTGCCAGAACCTTTCGCCTGGCAGCACCTTTGGGAGGAAGGTTGGCACTTTCAAAGAAAATTGGAGTTTAATTACCCAAGACAGATGGGTATTGGATATCATTCACCAGGTTACAGGTTTTATTTCCATACCTTGCCTCCTTTCAAAGGCATGCCAGACATTCCTCCTCCAAAGAAAGAGGCTCACAAGCTTTCTCTGTTCTCCAAATAGGGGCCATTCAGGGTTCCTGTGCCAGAAAGGGGCCTAGGATTTTATTCTCGCCTGTTCCTAGTACCAAAAAGGGGAACACGTGGAGACCAATTTTGGATTTATCTATCCTCAACACTTATCTGGACATTCCCAAGTTCAAAATGTTGACGTTACAACAGCTTTTACCTCTGCTGGGCAAAGATCACTGGATGGTAACTTTAGATCTCAAGGAAGCTTACCTTCATTTTCCTATCAGACTAAGTTGCAGGAAGTATCTGCTGAGCTGGGAATTCTCATTATCAGTTCTCTGCATTGCCCTTTGGCTTATCTACTGCCCAGAGTATTCACAAAGGTTCTGGCTCCAGTGATAGCTTTCTTCAGACTAAAAGGAATACAAATCTATCCTTATTTGGACGACTGCCTGATTCTGGCTCAAGAAAAGGGACCTTCTTCAGCATTTGGAATATGTGATAGCAGTGCTAAGATGCCTAGGGTATTCTGTGAACGAAATAAAGTCCAGTCTAGTACCCTCTCAGGACATGTGCTTTCTGGGTGTGAGACTGAATACAGCATCCCAGAGGGCCTTTTTGACCCCGGACAAACAAAAGAATCTTTCCCTTTACTTTCATCAACTATCTCATCAGTCCGGGCTGACTGCAAGGACAGTCCTTCAAGCCTTAGGGTTCATGGCATCTTGTATTCTGGTGCTTCCCAATGCCAAACTGCATATGAGGAAGCTACAATGGTATCTAAAAAATGTATGGACACAGCACTGCCAGGATTTGGACACTGTCATTCAAATAATACCTTGCATTCAAAAGGAATTTTTGTGGTGGGCTCAGGAATGTCACCTAAACAAGGGACTCTCTGTGACCCGGGCCAGAGGCGAGTCAGATTCTAACGACAGATGCCTCAGACATAGCTTGGGGAGCTCATCTGAATGGAAAGTGGATACAAGACAAGTGGCCTGCCAGACTACAGCATCTACATATCAACATGAAGGAGATGTTAGCAGTCCAGTTTGCATTAATGGCTTTCAAGGATTTACTTCTTCCAGGGCAGGTGTTGATTCTAACAGAGAACGCAACTGTGATGTGGTACAACAACAAACAAGGGGAACACATTCTTATCCTCTATGCAGGCAAGCAATGATTTTGTGGGAGACTGCTCAGCTTGCAACTAATCTTCAGGCAGGGTTTCTGCCAGGAGCACAGCACTCCTTGGCAGATGTGTTAAGCAGCAAATCATGGATCCCCACGAGTGGAAACTGGATCTTCATGTATTGCAAAAATTGACAGTGTCATGGGGAACTCCAGACATAGATCTGTTCGCTTCTCCACTAAACCACCAGCTGCCAAAGTTTTGCACAAAGGTTTCATCACACAGCTTGGAAAGTGGATGCTCTTTCTTTCAGTTGGAAAATCTTCATGTGTATGCCTTTCCACCTCTGCCTCTCCTCCCAAAGGTACTCTAAAGGTCAGACAAGACAAGCCAAGGATGATTTTAATAGCTCCAGCTTGGCCTCGGCAGCACTGGTACCCATTACTGAGGAGTCTGGTAAGGAAGCCTCTATGGCCTTTACCTTTGATTCCACACCTGTTGTCTCAGAGGGACGGTCATCTGCTCAATGTCAAGCTTCACTCTTCATCTAACAGCCTGGCATATTCTGTTTTGAACCATAGCAGGTCTCAACTTCCTCAACAAGTTTTGAATGTGATTATGGAAGCCAGAAGACCTAGTACAAGGAAAGTGTACAGGAAAATGGAAGAGATTTTTATTTTGGAGTGCAGCAAAGGATTTGGATGTTTCTGAGCCTAATTTGAGTGTGGCTCTTCAATATCTTACTGAGTTATTGGACAAAGGTTTGTCTTTCTCTTCCATTAAGATTCATGCTGCAGCAATTTCAGCTCACTATGATTGTGACCCACCATTGTTTTCTCATCCTTTGTTCAAGCAATTTCTTAGAGGGGCAAAGAATATAAGACCCCACGTAGAGCTCCTACTCCTGCTTGGGATCTCAATTTTGTGTTGGAGAAACTTACTCTACAACCTTTTGAGCCTGCAGCTACTGCTGAATTGAAATACTTGTCATGGAAGACTGCTTTTTTGTTGGCCATTACTTCTGCAAGAAGGGTTTCTGAATTGCAGGCCCTTATGGCGGTTGAGCCTTTTTTGATTTTCCATAAGGATAGGGTATCATTACGTACTAATCCTTCCTTTATGCCTAAGGTGGTTTCTAGTGTGGCTTTAAACCAAACTATTCATTTGCCTACTTTTTATGCAGATCCCCAAAATAAAGGGGAAAAGATTTTGCACACTTTAGATGTACACAGGCAGTTGCGTTATTATTTAAGCAGGACTAAGGATTTTAGGCAGTCTCAGCAGTTGTTTGTTTCTTTTGCTTTGAGTTCTCAGGGCAAGCCTGTGTCAAAACAAACTATTTCTAAGTGGATTGGGTTTTGCATTGCATTTTGTTATTCCCATCATGGCAAGGAGATTCCAGCTGGGATTAGGCCTCATTCCACTAGGGCTACTGCCACTTCAACAGCATTTCTAAGGGGGGTGGCAACTAAGGATATTATTTTGGAGGCAGCTACTTGGGTTCAGTGCATACTCTCTAAGCATTACCACCTTCCTCTACTCGTCTAGGGCTGGTTTGCCACGGCGAGCGCTATTTTGCAGGGGCATGTTGACAGCTCCAGCTTCTTTATGATTTGCCAGCCTCCCTTACACCTCTGCTTTGCAGGATTCTGCAAGTGTTGGGACTGCAGCTTAATGTGGGATGAAGAACATGAGTACGGTTTTGTGCCATAAATGTAGATGTTAGAGATCCACATTGCTGCAGTCCAATTCTCTCCTCCTTCCCCTCTGTGTTTAGGGGTGGTTGTGTGGGTGGGGTTGTACTTTTATGGGGGTGTATATATTGGCATATATATATTTTGGTGCAGGGAGGTGTTTGGGTGGTGTTTTTTTGGTTTTGTACTTATCTTTTTTAGGGTCTTCTGACATCTAGGGCAGAAAAGGGCCCCAGGGATTATGAAAGCGTCGGTCATGCGCATTTTGTACCCCTGGCGTCCCTTCACGTCAGACTAATGCGCCTGACCGGCCCGTAGCCTTATACTTTACAGTATTCGGGCCGACTGGGACGTGAGGACTACCCTAGTGTTAGGACTGCAACCAGTATGGATCTTGAACATCTACATTTGTGGTAGGTACAAAACTGTACTTTTCCTACAGGTGAAATTAGGCTGGTTTGCGGGAGTTTGGCATTTCCGGAAGTTTTGGAGTTGTCGTCTCCAATGATTTTGAAGAGTCGACATTCTGATAAAGTCGATGTTTTAAAACCCATTCACAATTAACTCTCTTTCTTCCCTATCCACATCTCCAACATTTACCAATCCACCCAAAAGGGAAAATTCTTTATGATAGAAATACTTATACCAAACACTTCCAAGGTATATATACTAAATCTTCTAGACTTTGTTGCATATTTGGGAGCCATACATGAATCCTCCCCATTGTTTCTTTGTGGTTGTTTATCCAAATTCTCTTCCCAATTCCTTCTAATCTCCTCGGATTGATCCTTATAGTTATCATGCAATATTTTATATGCCCTATTAATTAGCCCTTTTTAACACCAGCTTCTGTTCTAGATTCTACTAAAACTCTATCAGTGCTGGTCTTTCACTAAGGATCCTTGTATTCCTTTCTCTTTGCCTATACTCTGATATCAATCCTTGATAGGGAAGACAATTTGTAGCCTGCAGTCCAAATGAATCCTTGGCCTCTTCCCATTCTATTACTTTTCCCTCTGTAATTATTTGCTCCCAATATCTTGGTTCCTTTGCCAGTTTTCCTCTTGCCTATTGTCTTTATCTCTAATTGCAGTCATCCCTATTGGCAGAATTTTTTTCCCTTTCC
>NW_025058087.1:0-6252 GCF_019279795.1 Protopterus annectens | reverse complement strand
GGGTATCTTATCAACCTCATCCTTAGCTTGTAATAGATGAGTTAGAGAGTATCCCCGTTCTAGGAATCTGGCTGTAAGGTCAACATTATAGTGTACAAGATCTTCTTCCTTTGAACATATTTGTCTAATGCATATGTATTGTGATTTAGGGGTATTTCTGATAATATGTCTTGGATGACAGCTGGATGCATGTAATAAAGAAATGGAGTTGAAAGGTTTTCTATATACCAAACTCATGAGGGTACCATCCTCCTGCTTGTTCATTAAAACATCAATGCAGGAATAGACTTCCTATCAAAATTAAGTGTAAAATGGCTCCCCCATTTGTTCTCCTTCAAATATTGAACAAATTCCTCCAAATATAGAATGTCAATAACATCACAGACCATTTTACCACTTTTGGAATCCAAATCAGTGCAAACAATGTCATAAATATTTCATCATTTGTAATATCTGAACTTGAATATGCTGCACTGAATAAAGGCCTTAATTCTATTCCCAGTTTTTTTGGTTTCTGAAAATAATTTCTTAGAAGATTTAATGTCATTTTGCAGGGTGCTTAACCTGAAATTATTTTTCAGGGATACAGGCGGGTACAAGGGGCCAAAGTTTCAAGTTTCATCTATCGACTTTTATGCCACCTACGAACAAACACATTGAAATCTTTCAAAAATGTGTACTCAAAGAGCTTCATTTTAGTGGTGATTTACAAGATGTTTTATTACCTAACAATTTAAATCTGCAGTAAATGGCAAAGTGGAAAAATTTGCAAAATAACAAAGAATTGGTGATTATTCAGACAGACAAAGGTAGTTTCATAGTAGTTATGGATTGGTCCAAATATGAGGTGGAGGCCAATAGACAACTTCACGATGGGAGAATTTATATGACTATGCCCATTGATCCTACTCAACAGTTTAAAGTTGAAATTGATAATTTTCTTGATATGGCTGTAGATGAGGGTATTATCAACGATAAAACCTGTTTTCATCTCAAGGTCCAAGAGCCAGTCCCATGATTTTGGTGTATTTACACCCCAAGGCATAAAAATTCTGCAAAATCCACTGGACCATCCAATTGTTTCCAGGTAGAGGTTCATTGACTGAGCCCATATTTCTGTATTATCTTACTAAATATCTTAAACCTTTTATTAGTAGCTGTGACAGCTAGAATTAAAGATACTACAGAATTTTTGAACATTATCTCTGATTCAATGTAATTGGATGAAGGGCTGGGTTTCTTTGTACCTTGGATGTAACTTCTTTATATACCAGCATCCCTCATTGGGTGGGTTTGATGGCCTTTGGAATTCTGGCTGAACAAACTAGGCTATATATATAATTCTGGTTCTACCACAGCACTCAAACTATAAGGTCAAGAATCAGGGCAAACCCAAAAACATGTGCAGACAAAGGCTCAAAAATCAGGAGTAGATTTTAAATATTGGTCTATATATATTTAATTACTAATATAACGGATAACAGGTTTTTGCTTAGCAAGAATTTCCCAAAGGGTACAAAGTCTGAACCTCATAAGTTTGCCATTTAGTGACTGCAGTGCACCAAAATTTACCATAAGCCACACATTTTACAAGGAAAATCTCTATAAATATGAGAGAGAAAAAAATCTAGGTCCATTGAGAATCCATTTTCCTCTATACATACACACATAACCATCATTTACAACCATGTATATATGACTGTGTACCTGAGACATCATTGGAAGATGAAAATGAATGAATAACTGCATTCATAACTCACTGCTAGGTATACAGTAAACCACATACAGTAGTTACCTAATCGCAAAAATTATCTGCTCCTTTCAAGCAACGCCTTAGCTCAGGAATCAGAAACAAAACTCAAAAATCCAGAACAGATTTTAAGTATTTCTCTTTGTACAAGTGGGAAAAGCTTTCAGAATAACCAAGCTTTGCATTAGCAACACATTCTTCCTCAAGGATATGAAAACTGAACCTCATATGTCTGTCATTATTTAATGACTGCTATTCACAACACCTTGCTACAAAGCCACAAATACTGCAAGGAACAGATTAAAATACAAATCAATGTATTTTCCCTAAAAATTTCTGGACAAAGCCAAACATAATGGTGGGGTACATATTTAAATTATAATTTTATGTGTGTGTTATTCGTAGAAAACACACACCTCTGACTTGGCTAGGACACACAATACGTTCATTAACAGCTCATAGCCTTAAGTGCCTGGACAACTCCTAATACAAAGGTTATCATAAACAACAGGTGTTGCTTTCTGGACACAGAATTTCTAATATACGCCATTGGAAAGTTTCTGATGCAAAATTAAAATAAAAAATATATTTTTTGCTGATTGATGTTTAAGTGTAGCGCAGCCACACAAATGGGGTGCTTATAAAAATCATAAAATAAAGCAATAAAAGCCACAAACATGGAATTTATGAAAATTGTCAAATTACAATGTAAGGGAATGGATATCGCAGTTCATGAGCTCCAATAGATGGCAACAGTGGAACTGGAGATCCCCACCCAGGCAGTTACCACTGTGTTTTACACAGCCTGCGTCAGCCAACCTGGTACTGGATAGAAATGGGCAGGCACATTCAAGTGAGTTTCACCCTCAGCTCAAGCTGGCATAGGGATCAGGCACAGAATCCACTGATCGCTACACACCATAGACCTGACCCTATGGAGGGTCTCCTCCGCCACACTTGCAGAGGGGGACGAGCCCCATCCCCTGCAGTGCTTCCAGTCGGGTGGCACAGGGCTATTTTGGTCAATGGTATTTAGATCTTATATGCTTTTCAATGTCTGCTAACTGTGGCTGAGTGAGGCATACCACGCTAAAATCCAGCTAACCATGGGCGATTTTGGAAATTATAAAACAAAGCTGTTCCGCTATTTTTACGCTACATTACAGTTGGATTTATAGTCTGTGGGGCTGCAGGTGTTGTGTGTTCCTGACATCTCGACTCACTCAGTGTGTTTACTTTCAGACTCTGACTCTTCTGGGGCTTGTCCCTTTCAGAACTCTGCATTTGACATGCCCCTACTTTACTACACAGACAGTGTTAGCCTAGGGTATGATACAGCATGCCCTCATGAATATGCATGGCATGCAGACATCATACCATTAGATTCTGCAGCTCCATGTAAGACATAATAACTCTTACACGGAGGCCTAGTGGAATCCGCCCATCATCTCTTTGCCATTTACCAAAAAGGAAATTAAAAGTTAATAAGGGCATGGGCATAAATGTGAGGCAAAAAAGATTTAAGAAACAGACTACTGTAGTTTGATTAATAATTAAACAGTTGGCAAGCACCACCTCTAACCTTCCACTCTACACCATCCAAGTAATATATGTATTTCTGCAGATGTCAGCTTAGTATCACAAGGAAAAAACAGTGCAGCAGTGCCATATCAAGGAAACCAAAGAAATAGACTAAAAAAGCAGTTCATAACTGCAGTGTTGAGGAATTTGGTCAGGTTACAGGACCCATTTTAACACCTCACTAAAATATTAGATAATGTATGTAAGCAACATAAAAAAGGATATGTGAATAACAGAACACCATTTGATAATGCAAGGCATGTATCTTAGGTGGATATTTGCAATAAAACATTAATTAACCAAGACATAGGAATATATGATTCAAGGAGCTTGTACTACTCACAAAGTGTATGAAGTCTGAAACTCAAATGTTCATTAACAAGATAGGTGAAGGTTAATAACATTGCGGTGAAGGCTGCTATAGCTAATCAGACAGAATTTTGTAGATACTCTCTCTCATTTGTAAATATTAATGTAAGCCACAGGCTTGTTCTCTTTAGATGTGAAAAGACTACATTGGATATTGAACTGAAAAAAAATGTAACAACAATGCACTCTGCTGTAAGAAAGCTAAGTCAATAATTTCATGACTTTGATGCTAAAATTCATAGCCACTATGTCTAGAGGAGGCATCCTGCCTATTGTTTTGCTAAGCCAGAGTTAATGGCCAGAATTTGCATGCATAATGTCCTTTATGCTTTGGCTCTGACCAAGAATAATAAAGAATGTAGCCTGTTAGCCTGGGAACCCCAGGAAAGTGTGAAGAATGATGTAATGTGAATCAAGACTGTGATATAAATTAAAAAAATATAAAATCAGTGAGCATTAAGCATTTTTTGTCTTGACGATTCAACTCCATCAGCACCTGCCTGTGTGCTATATGCACGCTTTTATTCAGAACTCTGTTTTCTTAGAAATAGCTAGTAACTAGGGAAGATTAGGACTAAGTGGTTTTCTCTGTGATGTCAGAACTTTACTACTGCATTATTTTTAAGTATTTCTCTGTTATCTCTATACTCTAATTGTAGCACTGTATAGTAAGAAGTATTATCTTGTGTTTTATTATTATTAAATATTTTAAACCTTTCAAATGTGGTTGTTTTGTATAGAGATAATGTAAGCTCTTAAGAGTACTTTGCATACTTTTTGTTAGAACTGTACAAAATACTCCAATAGCTTTAGCCCTGGGCTTACATGTTCATTTGGATAATAATATTGCATAGTAATAATTAGACACCCCTTTAAGGGCCTTTGGGTAGCCTATAATTATTGGCTGGGTGGTGGCAGTGATTTCTACCCCATATAGACTGGGTAAAGGGGCACAGCTGGAGAACTCTGTGCCAGCCTTCCCAGAAGTGTGTGTGGTTGTATACCGTCTTATCTCAAAGTGTGTGTTTATGTCAGCTACTTTGGGCAGGGACATGAAGACTGGTTGGACAGAGAGGGTGTTGAGATTTTAGCTGCTCCAGCTGATTGAGATCTGGACACTATAGCTGTGCCAGTGGGGAGTCTTATTGGGGACCTGGAGAGAATGGGGAAACCAGACTCCAGACTGACTGTGATCTCTATGTGCCTTAATGGAAATTGTACTTACCGTGCATATTTGTTATCCTTCCTCTATATGGACACCCCTCACTGGTGTTAGTGGTGAGGCTTGGAGGCTCCTGACTGCTGGGCCAGTGCACAGGTATCACATCTGGTCATTATTTTCTGTTCTCAGCCTTTAATGATTGCCACTAATTTTCCTCCTAAAACACAATTTCATGAAGAATGAAAAATCTCCACTTTCTGCTAAAAATTTATCCAGTTGATTGCAAGAATTCCCTCAATATGTTTTGTTGTTTAAAATGGTTCTTACTTTGTTTTGTTTCTTTGATTTTTGTTATGACATTACTACATCTTTTTTCTTTTAAGTTCTTTGTTGGCCATGTAGCCTGGCCATGCCTGAAAAGTTACTTGGGCCATCGTCCCACTCCATTATCAAAATGGTAAATACCATAAAAATATAAAGGAGCAATGTAATCTTTAACATAGTTGACATAACATAAGGGCTTTTCTGTCATGCACAAATGCAAGGCTTGAGCCTTGATCAATAGTCTCATGCATGTGCAGAATTTTCATGTGGTTCTGTACAGTACGCCTCACCTCCCAAACATGCCGAAAGTGTTTTTACCTAAAATCACCATAAAAAAATTGCCTGGAGTAATGGATAAAGCAACACAAACTGTAGGTAGTGCCCGTTGATGTTAGGGAATGTGAAGATTAACTGCTTGGCATTAACTGTATGTGCATCCTCTCAATAGGAGATACCTGATCACAGACTGCATGCCATGCCGCTGATAGCCACTAACGATGTAAAAATGGGCTGTAGGTGACCTGGTCATGTTGGATCTAATGCTGCCATATGAGCTGCCTCATGTACACAGACAACCATCTCTCCCTCCTACATAACACAAATATTTCATGTAGAGATGTAGCTATTTAGGCCAAACTGAGGCTTGCTCTCTCTCAACTCCAGGACTGGCAAGACCAGACAGGAGGAGAAGGCAACTACACACAACACAAAACCAGCCTCACATAATGCTACCACACCACTGAATCAAACACATAAACACACAAAGACATACTCTGAGGCTTTGAGTAAAAATTTACCTAAACAGCAGAGGCCTCCAAAGCAGACACCCAAACAACTGCTACCTCAAGACACCCCACAAGCAACACATAAACCACAAAATCAGTGTGCAAAGCAGTCACAGCCCTTAAGGCCAAATACAACACCAAACATACTTGTCATAGGTGACTCCATAGTCAGACACACTGACGTCCCACTCACCAGGCTGAACAAGGAGAGGGTCACAGTAAGCTGCCTATCTGGTGCTAGAAACGCCACATAACACAAGCACTCGGGTCACTCCACGGCA
>NW_025058086.1:0-12168 GCF_019279795.1 Protopterus annectens | reverse complement strand
CTAGGAATATTTGCTTTAATTATTGCTATTTGAACAACAAAAACAGTCTCTGATTGCTCTAAGTATCTGTAATCCTGTTACCTATCTATTGTTTGCATGTTGAATTGTTGTATGAAGTTTATCATAACTTGTGGACCTTCTACTGCACAATTGTTTCCACCTTTCATTTTTTACCTACGTCTTTACTAGATTATTTCTCTCTCCCTCAGACTACACTTCTGTCCCTTCTCCCTCTCTCTCCTTCTCTCACTCCACACTGTAAAACTACCTCCTCTACACTGC
The DNA here is from genome assembly GCF_019279795.1 of Protopterus annectens. Taxonomy (NCBI): domain Eukaryota; kingdom Metazoa; phylum Chordata; order Ceratodontiformes; family Protopteridae; genus Protopterus; species Protopterus annectens. Next base: position 11,886 of record NW_025058086.1, on the reverse strand, counting down.
ATTCACTACTTCTTGCACTCTCCTCCTTCCTATTTTTCCCCTACCACATTTTTTAACTTTGTTTTTCTCACTCTTCTTTTCAGCCGCTCCCCAAGGTGTTTCCCCCTTCTTCACTGCCAGACAGAATATCCCTCCTTTCAAAGAGAAGATGTCAGTGGACAATCTGCTTGATCTATATTAAGTTTACTGGGACCCTATCTCCCTAAGAAGGAGACTCAGTGTATGTAATCTGTCTTACATATGTTTTCTAGCATCTACCTAACTTGAGCAGCATTCTACCTTGATGCGCGTGAAAGTAGCCTACCACTGGTCATTGCACATGACCACCCAACTCCATCCTTGGTTTACAGTCTACTCCCCAAAATTACCTCTATCTAATCTCTATAAACCTGACTTCTCTGTGGAAGCTCTTTTCCTCTGAGTGCACCTCCCTCCTTTTTCCACTAAGTGGCAGCATACTCCTAATAAAAAGACCATCAATAATTCCCTCTCCACTAACTTACTCTTCACTAACTTACTCTGCCTAGAAAGTGTCTCAGCCCTTCACTACGAAATCTGTAATTTTATCTCCCCTCACTTATATACTTGCTTTTAGAGAGTTTTCCACTAACTAAACATAAAGTACTAAGTTTTTTTTACTACAAAACAAAGTTTGTAACCATATACTTGCACCCCTGCAGTAGTTCTCCTTCTCCAGACTCAGGTCACTGCTTGTTTTTGGGCCTTCCCGCCTTCTTGGCTCTTCCTGCTCCATTCGCCCTGCGGGCTCACTCCGCTCCCCTACCCTGCCCCCAATTCCCACCCCCCCAGTGCCTCTAAATTTATCCCCTGCCTACTAGTCCCACCCTCTTCACCAACCAATCAGGATACACCTTTCCCCCTCCCCTTTCTCCACCCTACCTACTTCTCTCCACCACACCCCAAACACACCTAATATCTCATCACCCTCTTTCTATCTTTTCTGTCTTCAATTACCATGCTCAGCCTTCCTTCCAAAGTCTTTCTCTTCTCATCCTTTCCCTTCCTTCTACTATCTCTATACCAAATCACCTCCTATACTGATTTCCATTTACTCTCTTCTCCTTTTACTCCCCAGCACCACCTTACATCCCACTTCCACAACATCTCAGCTTCTTTAGTATCCTCCCACCCTCTCTTTCTCTTAAAAGTAAAACTTTTCCCTATCTCAAACAGTAACTACAACTTAAACCAAATCACTACCAGTCTCTTCTATCAAAATACAAAACTAATAAACGTATCCCCAATCCCACTTTCCTTCACTTAGCTGGCGATATACACCCCAATCCAGGTCCAAACTTCTCTCCTACAAATCACCCATGCACCAACAACAAATCCTCTAATAAAAACCTTAAGTTCCACCTATCAATGCCCAAAGCTTAAAAAATAAATTAACCCTCTTCCATGCCTGGCTCACTCACAACTCTCCTGACATAGCAGCCATCTCTGAAACCTGGCTAAAACCTCACATTAATGACTCTGAATTCCTACCTGCAGGATTTCATTCCCTCCAATCTGGCCATCCTAGTAGAAGAGGTGATGGAGTTGCTTTAATCTACTCCAACCTCTTGACTATGACCCCATACCATAACTCCATCCCTTCTTTCAATAATGCTGAACTAGTAATTGGCATACTAAAAATAAATAACCACAAAAGCATCTGCATTATTTCCCTCTATATTCCTCCTGGTAACAATACCAATACAGTGGAAGACATCCTTTCATGGTCCTCCTCCAATATTAAGCTAGAAACCTTCATTTTGGAAGATGTAAATATTGACTGGAAAAAAATCCGTAACCCTAATCCCTCCATAACTATCAACCTATTCAACTTCACTCAACTTACTAACTCCATTACTAGACCTAACAAAACTAATCCCCCTGGCACCATACTTGACTGGATCCTAGTATCTCATCCTAACAAAGTTATAACATCTGTTGTCACTCCTGACCCATTAGGAGACCACCTCCCTGCCTTCTCCATTCGAGCCACTGCCACCTCCCCACACTCTCACCACTACATTCATACTTGTAACCTAACTAACTTTAATCCTACTTCTTTCTCTAACTCCCTTAAGCTAACTGGAACCCCCTAAAAACACTGCCATTAGATGAAGCCATTGACTATTTCAATTCTACATTCATAACTGTTCTTAACTTCTTATAAGAAGAAAAAGAGTTAAAACAAAAACCACCCCTTGGCTCACCAATAATACAAAAAATATTATGCTACAAAGGGATAAAACCTGGAAAGCCTACCTTAAACACAAACAGCCTGGAATCTTCCTTAAGTTTAAGCAGTTAAGAAACCTTGCCAAAAAAGTAGTCATTACAGATAAAAAGTCTTACTACATCAAACTACAAGAAAACCATGCAAGGAATCTCAAACAATTCTGGAATTCTATTAATTCCCTCCTTAGGCCAGGTACAAAAAAACCTGTCCTGATACCAGCAAATCTGACCCAGAAATTGCCTCACTATTCAATTCCTTCTTCACCTCTTCCATCGCTGAGCTAACCAAGACTTTCACCAACAATAACCCTCCTCCCCTCCCTGCACAATCTTCCCATCCCTTCTCTCCCCCCTCTTTTGAACTCAAACCTGTATCCACTGACCTAATAAAGAAACTGCTCTATAAACTAAAGCCTTGCTCCAATGTCCCTGACAGCATTCCATCCTCCTTTCTAAAAATAGCTTCTGATGCCATTGTGCTGTCAGCATCCTAATTAATAGGTCTCTGCTTGAATCCTATGTACCTAAACTATGGCGCTCTGCTTTCATTCTTCCTCTCCATAAAGGTGGCAAAAATTGTAATGTCTCCAATTTCCACCCCATAGCCATCCTCTCCCCTATATCCAAAATCCTTGAAAAATGCATCCACCTGCAGCTCTTACCATTCCTTACCAAATACCAACTACTCTCTCCTACCCAACATGGCTTCTGCCCAGGACACAGTACTAACACTGCCCTTCTCTCCTTCTTATATTCTGTCAATTCTGCACGTGACTCCGGTAACATAGTATCCTCCGTTCTACTAGACTTATCCAAAGCTTTTGACAACATCTCCCACACCCACCTTCTAAACCATCTCTTCAATCTCAACCTTAGCCAAAAAACTCTTTCCTGGTTCTCTAGCTACTTCTCAAACAGGTCCCAAGCTGTGAAATGGGACCAAGCCACCTCTACTTTCCTTCCTACCCCTACCGAAGTACCTCAAGGTTCCATACTTGGCCCATAACTATTCAATATCTTTATTAACACCTTCCACAAGGCCATTCCCAACACCACAACTGTGCAATAAGCCGACAATTCCACTTTGATCTGCTGCACCTCTAACCTAACAGAGCTCCAAGATCTAACACAAAGTGCCTTTTCAACCACTGAAAACTGGATGCTCCAAAATCACCTCTCCTTAAATGCAAACAAAACTAAGATCCTCCTTTTCTTCCCCTCTAAATCCTTATCTCTTGATAAAAACTCATTTCAAATTACCAGCCTTAACAACTCCACTATCGAGATCATAACCTCCACCAAACTTCTTGGTGTTACAATTGATGACCAACTAAAATTTAATACTCATATCCAGCTAAACATAAAAAAACACACATAAAACTTGGCTTACTGTATAGAAACAACCACTTTCTCTCTCCTCCCACCAGGCTAACCCTTGCCTCTACCTACCTCTTCCCTCTCTACTATATGGTGCTCGTCTGCTCACTAATTTATCACCCACACTTACCTCCAAATTGGAACAATGTTACAATAAAATCTCCAAATTTGCCAGAAATGCCAAATCCTCCTCTCATCACTGCACCTCCCTTCACTCTCTAAACTGGCTTGAACTCCCCAATCAACTTGACTTTCTCCAAATCACCACAGCCCACAAATTATTGTTCCATCCTACTAACTGCCCTGCTCTTTCCAATATTCTACAACCTTATAGCCCCCTTAGATCCCTTCGATCTTCTCTCCAAAACCTGATCACACTAAAAAACCCAAGCGCCCAGCAGGTCAGCTTCTCTTATCCTTTACCATAGCTAAAAAATGGAATGCCCTGCCCACCTCTCTAAGAACCTGCAACAACCCAAATAACTTCCAAACCCAACTTCATTCTTACCTCTATCTAAATAGGATATGCAACTGCACTCTTCAGCCCACATCTCTCAAGCTATCTTCCCCCTTCTCTCCAGGCTAACCTCTTTACCTTCCTAACCTCTTTTAAAATATTGATTGCACAGGTAACTAAACAGTATATTCTTGTTTTCTATACTATATGCCTGTTTTTTTCTTCCTGAACATAATAGAAATTGTTAGTTTTTTTTTTTTTTTGCTATTTGTATCAACCTGTTATTTGTAATGCAAACTGAGTTTGAATTTTTCATTTAATTAAAATTGTTGTTTTTTGTGAAGCTTTTCTCCCCAGGCCTTCACTGAAAATGGGCCCCAAAGCCCAGTGGACCTCCCCGGTAATCAAACTGAAATAAATAAATAAATAAATACCAAAATACAAAAGTGCCCACCCCCTTTCAATCTATCTAGCCCGTTTAAATATAGTGACACTCCACTTAGACAGCTAAAACCTAAGTTACCCACTTTCATATCTAACTGCTTAGTGCACACTGCAGTGTTTAGGATAAACAATTGTTTTCATCTTACCTTTAAACATCTATTGCAAGACTACTAGTTAATGGAGAGGTCACATTCCGCCTCTCAGGAGTCATCTTGGGATTAGTGCTTCTGTTTTTTCCTGGTGTGAGAAGGAGTACAGGAACATTATTTCCTGGAGATTGCTGATCACCAGAAAGCTTTACAACTGCTTTATAGGTGACAGCTTGGAATCTATGCTTATATTCTGGTCCTGATAAGAGAAGGAGCAGAGTGCATTGATTCCCAACTGTTTCTGGTTGTAGAGTGAGTATCTGTGCTTAACATTCCTGAATGGTCTGGTTGCTATTCAAGGCATCAACCAGAAAAAGGCTACAAGCTTACAGAACCTTGCATTATCTGGAACAAGACTGTGGATCACCAAACAGGCTGTGGGCTGCTTCTCTTCTTAGGATTGGTGCTAACATTTTGTTTCTGGTCAGAGAAGAAGCAAAGGAGCATTGTATCCCAACAGAGTGAAGCTGTGGGAAGACCAGCATTAGTAGTAGCCACACGCAGTGGCCATTTATGTGACTCCCCACTTTTCATCATTCTTGGCAAGATAAGTTTTTGTTTTCAGTAAGTATTGCTTGAGTTTCTAACTTCAGAATATCAGCCTAAATACTTCTTAATTAAATGTTCTGTGTATTAGTTTCCCCATGAAGTGTTTGGCAGTGCTCTGTATAGAGTCAGACACCTTGAGTGACATTTTTCCTGTAAAAGCACAAATGAGATTTCTCTAATACCTAGTTGAACACGATACAGCTAGTTTGTAGTGACAACCACTGTCTACATAGTTGCAAACCGGATACTCTTGACAGTGACTGACATTCTCAGTCCGACTGTCTAATCAATAAAAAATGGGTCTGCTGCCAAGGATATGAACTTGCATACTGTCTCTGTTACTGACTTGGTGGATATGGGCATCCTGCAGCAATGTTTTAATTGCCTCATGTTTATGGACAACCACTTAATTCTCAAACAAACTGCTATGGCATGCGAGAGATGTATTTACCCAATGTCACTAGAGGCAATGCTCTCAAATAAAAGTACTCCCAATGTCATTAAGGTTGTCAGTAGTACACACATGCTACACCCATCATGCACAATTCAAAGCAGACATATCAACTCACATATGCTGAGGCACTTACATGTAACCCTCCTAAACCACAAAGACCTCCTAAACAAAGTACACATAACAAATACCCTCAGCAGCCCCAAATGTGCTCTTTCAAAATAACACCCACATCAACACATTGAGCTACGTCTCATGGATTAGTACCTCTAACCCATAAGGCAAGCCACCACAAAATCCAACATTCTAGTCATTGGAAACTCCGTAGTAAGACACACTGATGTCCCTCTAACCAGGCTGAGTGAGGAGAAAGTTACATTCAGTTGATTCACCACATTGCACATGCACTCAGGTCACTGGACAACAATTACTAGTATAACTCAGTCACAGTCCATGTCGGAGTAAATGACCTAAGACGTACCTCCCTATACTATATGAAGAGAGACATCAAGGAGCTCTTGGAATGTGCGTCTCTCGCACTAATATGAGCCTAGCACTGAGCAGTGTTTTACCTTCTCCAAGCATGATGCTACAATACAAACAAAAGTTAATTTACTTTAACAGCTGGCATGGTTTCTCGTGTCATTCTAAGGGGATGCAATATTTGTCAGCAGGGAAGGAGATGGTCAATACCATGCTGCTTTGCCAGGGATGGTCTGCACCTCTCCCCTCTAGGCTTTCAAATATTAGCTAAAACATTGTCTTCCCCAAAGTGCCTTTTTAGGCAATGCCAAACAAAGTACTTCCAACATTGCAAATCAAAACCAAGAAAATCTAAAGGTATTACTGCTCAGTGCTAGGAGTCTAAATAAAAAACTCCATTCCCTAGAAGGTCTCTTTACCCCAGAAAATGCTGATGTCTGTGCGGTCACTGAGACATGGTTTAAAGATGTAGAGAGCACATCAATAGTGCAAGGTTATAATGACTTCCACACATTTAGGCCAGCTACTTCACAGGTAGGGAATAAAGTGGAGGTGTTCCTATTTACATAAAAAATATATACTTCAAGGCTGGTCAAACAGGCAAATGCACTTAAGCTGCTCCATATTGAAATCACCATAGGTAAAAACCAATACCATTTCCTTGCAAGCTGTAGGTCCCTCTCTATGACCCAGGAAACCCATACCATGTATTTAAACTTATTAGAAACACTAACCATCTAACCCAATACCATATTCATGGGTGACTTTAATTACTCCACTATTAACTGGGAATCCTATACGACACCAAAAGTACATGCACAGAGATTCCTGGATTTTGTAAACACAAACTCCCTGGACCAGATAGTCAATGCACCAACCAGGAGTGCAACCATACCAGAGCTGGTCCTCACTAATATGGAAGACTTCTGCACACTTCCTTCTGTAATGCCTTCCCTGGTAAGATCAGACCACAAAATGGTCTCCTTTAAAGTAAAAATAAAACCTGGACCCCCAGCTAAACCTGGAATATTTGGGTGCTATCCTAAGGCTAACCTCTTGCTATTAAGTGAGAACCTCGAAAAATTTCAAGCCCCATAAACCTTGAGAACACTGCTGCCTATACAGAACTGTTCACAGACACCCTGTACAAGCATGTTAAAAGCTGCATAGAGGCAGTTGTACCCACCAGAAAGAAGTAGAACTAACTCAAAAAACAAGCCACGCTGGTGGAGTCACAAAATTAATAGGCTGTATAACAGGAGGAAGAAAACCATGGCAAAATTAGGAGGTGCAGCAACCAGCAGGATAAAAGCACTCTCATCAAACTAAACAAACAATTCAGAGCACAAATAAAGTCTACCAAAGCCAAATTTGAGGTAAGTTTGGCCTCCCAGGCCAATGACAACCACAAAGCATTCTTTAGCTATGTCCACAACCTCAAAGGCAATAAACAAATGTGTGCAGAGCTCATTGTTAAAGAAGCCACATATACTGATACAGAAGACATAGCAAACCTCCTGACTGATAAATTCAGCTACAACTTTACCCCTCTCTTCCCCTCAAACTCCACTCAGGAAATATAATTAAATATACTATCACTAGGGAACAGGACCTTAATGCTCTCTCTAAGACACAGCATCTATGAGCCTAGACAATATCCCAGGATGCCATCTAAATAGCATGAAACATTACCTATCAGGGCCTCTGGAATTATTATTTAAATGTGGTCTCCAAACAGTCTACATGCCTCATGAATGGAAAAAGGTAACGGTCATCACTCTCCACATAGGTGGGCCATCTATAGACTCATAAGTTTCACTAGTCTTATATGCAAAGCTATGGGAAGAATATCACGGAGATGATCAACAGAGATATTGTAAAGCTCCAAACACTGGACCCAGCCCAGTTTGGTTTTGTCAAGGGCAGACCATGTCTACTCATCCTGGTGGACTTCTTTGAGAAGGTTACCAAAGCAATGGATGAGGGCAAAATCATTTGCACTACCTACCTTGATCTGGTCAAAGCATTTGACACACTACCCCACTCAGGCATTGTTGACAAACTCAAGAAGTTAGGTACAAACCCATATGTCACCTGGTGGATAGTTACTGGCTCACAGGTAGGACACAGGATGCTAGAATTGGGGAGTTCACTTCTACAAAAAGAGGCCAGTCACAAGGGGTGTCCCTCATGGATCAGTCCTTCAACTGCCCCTTTTTGGAATTTACTTCTCAGACATCAATGCCAATATCAGTGGTCTCTGGCTGACTAAATTTGCAGATTATTGCAAATCAGGAGCCATCATGGAATTTCACAATGATACAAATATTTTCCAGGAGGGGCTGACACAAAGAAACAACTGATGTCAAAGCCGAAGACTAAAACTAAATGTCAAGAAATGCAGAATAGTATCCTCTGCGAAGTCCTCAGTCCGTGGTAACTATCGTACTCACAACACACCTCTTAAAGATGACCCATTAGGCAGGGATTTAGGGACACACATACTAATTTAGGCTTTGATCATTACGTGCATACAGTGGTGAGGAAATCATTCTATGTTGAGCAACTTATAAACAAAGGTATGACATCTAAGTACAAAGAAGTCATTGTTCCACTGTATTCGACATTCATCAGACCTATCATTGAGTACACTGCCCCCTTTGGTATGTACCTAACCAGGCATATCCAGTAACTGGGAGATTCACTGAGATTCCTCACTAAAAGAATACAGGGCATAAGTAAAATGTACTTATATTTGAGCAAGAACTTTTTCATCAGGTCTCCGGGGTGGCAATGGGGACATCAGTTGCAAACACATATGCAAACTTAACATTGAATAACTGGGAAATTGATAATGTATATAGTGATTCACACTATTTAGCTTAGTCTGTATCTTTTTATAAACATTTTGCAGATGGTGTTTTTAATTTGGACAGGTAGTGAAGAGCAATTACATGAACTTTTTTACATATCTTGATAACAGTACTAATTTTCTTAAGTTTACATGAAATTTGCAAGGAATGAAAAACTTTCTGGATATTAACAATGTAAAACAGGATACAAATATAGAGACGTGTCCACAAGTAAGAAGTATATATGAATAGATTATTGCATAGGCATAGTATGCATCCCCAACATGTATTTAAGGGGATTGTATGAAGAAAACATTTTAGAATGAATAGGCTTAATACAAATGATCAAACGTATAATAAGTCTTATAAATGCATGTAGAATTTTGGACAAGATGTTGTGATTATAACCTTTTGAATGACACTAAAAACTATGTAGATAGTAAAAGAACTAGTCTGGCTAAACCATATTTCAGAAATAGTAGTGAGAATAATATGTTGAGTGAGCAATGCACTGGCAGTAGTGTTATCAGATATATTACTAGTTACAACATCAAAACAAAGGGTGTCCAAGAAATAATTTGTAATAATTGGACAATTGTAAGTGCACATCCTGAATTAAATAATAAGCAAAATACACTACATTTTTGCATACACAAGAATGTAAAATTTGAAGCAAAGACAATTTTATAAAGAGGTTATTTATAGACCTATAAATAAAGTGATTAAAAGCTCCAAGGTAGGTTTATTCTGTTTCAGTTGTGTGAACTGTACATATATAAGTAAACAAACATATTTTCTATATCCAGTTATAAATAAAGGATATGAAATATGATGCTTTATCACCTGTTACAGAAAATATAGTGCACCTTGCTACCTGCTCAGAGTGCTCAGAATTTTGTGTAAGGAAATGTGTGAGAAATTTTAAAGAAAGAATTACTTAACCCATCTGATATAAGGAGGAATGTTTTAACTAATGCTTTGTCTAAACATTGTACAAAAGAGGCATGAATCATAAGTTTAAATTTAAGGTGTTGCAAGTACTGAATACTAATATAAGAGGGGGGCTGACACTAACAATAAGCTTGACGTTGCTGAGTATAAATGGATTTTAAAACTAAATGTGGACAGAATACCAGGACTGAATGCAGCTATTAGCCTCAAACCTGTACTAAAAGCAAAACAGATGAAATTGCAATTACCTTATTTTAAAGTTTTAACTGGATTTTAAATGTTTTTGTAAAGTAATATAATTCTAAAGCATGTACTGAGAATGTATTGCTTTAAGGAGATAATTATGTAATTAACTGAGCATTTTGATAGGTTGGCTGTGTCTTCTTGGAGTGCTGTGGTTAGTTTTATACGGGACTAAAGAAGGGTTATACCTGAAGGCTTTGTGGACTTTTATTTGAAGTGTTATTAAAGTTATTTTCTCTTGGCTTTGTTGGTCCAGATTTGTTGTTTTTCTGTTTAGTAATGGATGTTAAAATCTGTATACCAACATTCAACATACTCATGGGGTGCAGGTATTGTATTATTATTTGGGAGATAAACCATATTCTAATTATGTTACAGAGTTGTTGGTATTTTGTTTGAAAATTTTTTATGTTTAATGATTTATTTTTCATCATATTCGAAGTACAGCTATGAGGGCATCATTCACCCCTATGTATGTGAATACTGTTATGGTTAAATTTGAAATAGAATATGCGTATCAGCATTCATTTTTTTTAGAAAACACAATTAAAATATTTTCATTTTATTGACAATTTAATATTTATTTGAAGGGTGTAGTAAGAATACCAATGATCTGCAGAATAATAGATTTGGATTTAAGTTTGACTTTATATAAATGGGGAAACAAACATCTTTCCTGGATTTACGTTTGGATTGTAGAAAAAATATAACATCTGTTCATAGGAAATTTAATGGATGTAATGTTTTCTTACATGGCACTAGTTGTCATCCCCGACCCTATTTTTGCACAACTTTTGAAGGGTAATTTGTACATTTAGAAAACGTTGTAGTTAGGATGAAAAGTGTGATGAGAAGCTCAATATACAGCTGAAATGTTCATTAAAAGGGGTTATGATAAAGAAAAAAAAAGTCTGGGATAAATGTATGTGAAAAGAACATGATATAGTGAATAATAATAAAAAAAATCAATTGAAAGAGGCAAGCATTGTCTTGCAGGCTCTACACTAGGCATAGGGAAATGTTGATGTAAATCTTAATAGTAAATATATATTTGTTGTTATGCCTTATAATATACTGAGTGAACACTTAGTACAGGCTTTAAAATATTATTGATCTATGTTTAAAAATAAGCAGCTTTTTAATATAATTAAGAAATGCCCATGTATTTCCTCTAAGAGAGGGTGAAACATTGCTGATAGAGTAGTACACAGTACGTTTATTTCCCAACTAATAAACTTAATAAGCAGCTTCCCCTTAAAAAGCTACATTTTAATTCAGATGGTGCTCTGTGAGTAAGTATATTACTAGTAGTTTTTCTAAAATAAATGCTATTAATTTTTACCCTAATATGGAATTTTCATGTAATACTGAGGGGACTGTTTATGTTTTAAAATGTTCCTGTGAATTGTTTTATATAGGGGAAAGCCACCAATCTTTTAAGACCAGTTTACAGGAACATATTGGAGACATCATGAATCAATGTCTTGATAGTCCATTAGGGATGCATTTTAAGCAATTTCACTCGGGTAATCCAGGTTTTCTAAAAGGTAGTATTTTGGAACAGGTTTTTATAAGGGTGGGGGCACATGCGGATCATAAAAATAAATTACTGAATAAAGAGACATTGTATATACATAAATATAATACATTAACACCTAAGGGTTTGAACAATGAGTTTAA
>NW_025058085.1:0-5730 GCF_019279795.1 Protopterus annectens | reverse complement strand
TTCCTTTTTTGCTGAAAATAGGGGATTAAAGTTTTTTTTTAAATTTTTTAAAATCAAATTGTCTTTTGTCAGCACTAAAAACCTTGGCCCGGTTAGATTTTCCTGGGCATTAGTTTGAACAAAAATAAATTTATCCTTGAAGAAAACGAAATTCTTTAGGCCTGTTAATATCGGTGAGATCTTAACCCGGTCGAATTTAAAATTTCCCCTTTTGTATTTTTCCGTTTTAAAAAAAAGGCTTTTAAAGTCAAGCTTCCGACACCGATTAAATTAATTTTGGGGAAATGCCCGGGTGTCCTGCCATTTTAAAAAAAATTTTTTAAATTTAAGTACCCCTTTTTACCCTTTTTGGGGGATTTTGGCCCCCTGGAAAGTCGAAAACCAAACCAAACTTTTTTGCAAACTGTAAATTAAGGCGCTTAAATGGTATTTAAGTTTTGCTTTTCGTTGTTTGTAAAGTTTGCAATGTTTTTTATGTTTTTTTTCCTCCAGGAGAAAATTTTCTCAAAACGGAGAGCCCCCCATTGAAAAAAACCCTGCTAAATTAACAAACAAAAAAGAAAAAAGGCAAAAAACTAAAATGACTGGGGCATTTTTAAAAGTTACTACGTTTTGGGGGGTTTTTTTTTTTAAACCCCCTTTTCCCAAAGGCAAAATTTACTGAAAAAATGAAAATTTTTTAAAAACTTAAAGCAGTTTCCCAAAATTAGGGGCCAAACTTTACCAGTTTTCCCAAAAAATTTTTAAATTGGGACAATAATTTTTAAAAAATTTTAAAAAACTCTTTGGTTTAAAAAGGCCCCCATATTTAAAGGGGGAAAAAGGGAAAATTTTTTTTCCAGGAAAATTCCCCCTTTTTCAAAAATTTAAAAAAAAAAACCGGGAAAATTTTAAAATTTAAAAAAAAGTTTTTAAAAACCCCGGATAATTTTTTTAAAAAAGGGAGAACATTTCCCCAAATTTCGCTTACCACGGGGACCACCAGAGGGAACCCGCGGGAATATAAAGACACCAGGGATAAATGCCGCGGTTTGGCTTACCATGCAAAATTTCCATTCTAACTTTTAAAAATGTCAATCCTTGTTAATTTTGTTAAGAGTTTTAAATGCCCAATTTTAAATTTGTTCCATTGCTTGATGAAAAATGGGCGTTAGAAGAGGGGGCCCGATCCCAAAGAAAAAAAACCCAAAACAACATAGTGAATCAAACAAACTAGTAAAAAGGCGGAAAACTGAAAATGAAAGCGGGGCATTTTCGGAAGTTTTCCCCTTTTGTTACTCCCGTTTTTTTGATTAAGTGTTTTTTTTTTCTAATGGCATCGGCCTCCCTTTCCCCAGCACGCCAAACATTTTACATCAACTGCAGATGGCAACAACACTAAAAATTTCATTGCTAATCTCAGCAAACTTAACAAGAAAGATTGACTTTTAAACTTGGGCCAAGGGTAAGCCAAACCCCCCTTTTTACCAGCTTTTTAAGGGGCCAATAAGTTCTGGTGGGAAATTGGGGAACCAATTCCCCCTCAAAAAAATGGTAACAAAGGGGTTTATACGGGAAAGAACTGCTTTGGTTTAAAAAGTGGCACGCCGACAATCCCAGCGGTCAACCAGTTCGCCAAGAATTGAATTTCCCTTTCAGGTTCGGTACCCAACCCCTCTTTTCACAACTAGGACAACAACCCAGGAGGAAATCAACTTTAACAGACTTTTATGGGTCTATAGGATGTCCCCCGGGGCATATTATTACAGGTAATCCCACAGAATTTTTGGGATGGGAAATGTAGGTGCCTTTTCGCTTTTCAATAATGCCCAGTTAGGAAAATCTAACACGGATGACCAAGGTCTTCCTAGTGCTGACTTAACAGACAATCTTAGACTGTTGGATAAAAAAGTCCTTAAGTTGAGAAAACTACAGCTTGAATCCACCTATTTTCAGCAATGTGTAGCGGAAAATCTGGTTCCAAAGGGGCTTAGGAACAATTTCCCAAGGGCTCCTAGTTAATGATGCATTTTATAATGATTTGAGAACTCTTTTCCAGGAACAAGGTGTGCAGTTATTGAACACTATTGTCAAGCATTATTCTTTACATATTAAAACTTTGATAGATGAAATCAACATCCTGGATAATGTCATTAAAATAAATACTGCTTTTTTGCAATTTAAATATGACTATGATCGCATCTTTGTCAGCATAGATGCACTACTGTCTAAGCTTAAAAGTAACAAAACAAAATTTTTGGCGACAAGCTTACCAACAGGGTAACGCTTATCCACATTTGGTTGGTTCAGATTCCAACACTAATACTACGACTGTCAGAAGGGAAGACAACTCATGTTTTGACAAAAAAAAATCATGGGACAGATGTAACCCATGATGAACAGAGTGATGAAACCATCAAGGTCCCGGGGTAAATAGACTGAAAACTAATAAAAAAATTTCACTGGCTAAAATTACAAAAAAAAGGCGGGGACAACCCCCGCAGGCCCCTTCAACAACAGAAACAAACAACAGTAGGGCTTTGTTGACTATGACAACTTTCAGGAAGATGCGCCCCAAGATTGTGAAGAACAAAATGGTGATTTTTTTTTTCCAGTGTTAACATCGACAAGAAATAGTTGAATTATTAGCACTAGGCTACACTTTCATACCCAGTACCTCGGGGAATATTGCTAAAATTCATTGATTTAAAATGTTTTACACGCAAGCTAAATTTAAAATTGCTATATGGAGATGCTGGTAGCAAAGTTACTAGAGGTTTAAAGATGCCTAGTGTTTTTTCCTCCTTTTTGGTTTTTTGGAAACCATTTGTGAAATGGATATAAGACTTTCCCCTTTCAGAGTCTAAGAAGAATAAAACACTTCTAATTTTAATATCACAAAGGAACAACAAATGGGACTCCTTCACTGACCCCCCTGTCAGGTTCATTAAACCAGACAAAGGGGGGGGTAGTAGTACTTGATGAGTTCCAATACAAAGACAAAATGAGGAAATCTTGACAGTCCTGCATATAAACCGCCGGGTCAATTTTCCGCTAGAACATATTTTAGGATCTCTTTGAAGGAAAATTGATTTAAACACCTTCAATTACATTGACATTGTTCCATCAAAAGTGCCAGGTTTGGGATCCCTAAAATAAAAAAAACATGCAGGATCCTCCTATGAGGGCCTTGATGGGCACGGTCTTCCATCACCTATCATTGCTCACGGCTGATAGACAGCATACTGATAAAATACATCAAGGGGTAAAGGTATATGTAAAGATTCCTGGTCCTTCCTTAATAACATCAATGATATTCCATTTGAAGCTTCCAACAAATTTTTGACTGTTGACTTTAAAATTAGATACATCCATTCCACACTTAGAAGGGGGAATAAGGTCTGTTTTTGGGGAAAAAAGGTGCACCTAGATCTGAAATAGTTTTAGTTACAGAAATGCTTGAAATAGTGTTGACTTCTAATTTTTTATGTTTGATAAGGAGTTTTTCTGCAGGAACAAGGTGGCAATGGGCTCCCTTGTGGAGCCAGTGTTGTTTTTTTAAATACTGGGAAAACATTTTCTGTTTAATAACAATGACTTGATGAAGAACATCATTTTTATACTAGGTTTCTTGATGATATTTTTATGCTTGAAATGAAGATGCCATTTGGGCAAGGTAGGGGAAAAATCAATGAAAAAAATTTCCCAAAAATAAAACCCAAAAAGAAATTGACTATTTAGATGTCAAATTAGAAAGACCTAGAAAAGAAAGCTCAAACAGTCTTTAGAAAACCTTTTAACCCCTTTTCAAAGCTTACATCCATTCAGACAAAAACGCTCAATAGTCAAAAGCCAGCTAGTTAGAGCTGGTAGGATGTGAACACAATTGATTTACAAAGGAATGTCCCTTTTCTTAAACATCTTTTTGAATGGGGGCTATCCAGTTAAGTTGGTAGTTGATAAAAAAATTCCCCAAAAAAGATTGGATGGTGTTTTTTTAATCAAAATCTTTTAACTTTAGTCAAACTGAAAAGCCAAACTTGAGTGTAAAAAAACAGAGGTTTTGTTAGAACATATTGAACCATCTTTCAACTTAAGTTTTGTGACAACTTTTTTTGATTCAGACGTGATTAGGTCGAAATATTTAAAACTTTTTCTGACTCCCCTTGCTTTTGGGAAAAAATTAGGTTCCCATCCTAATATAATCTAAAAGGGGCAAGAAATTTTAAAAAGAGACCCTACAAAGGAAAGTTAAAAGTGACTAATTCACCAGACAAAAGGAACATTTAAATGTGAAGGCAACTATTTCATTTGAAATAAAAATACGAAATTCATCATAAAAATTTAAATGTCAGACTACTTCAGTAGTATATATTGCCTTTTTTGCCGCTCTATTGGGAAAAACCGTGAAGGTCCGTGGGTTTTAACATACCTATGCTATAAGAAAAAAAAAGAAGAAAAAACAAAAATACTGGTGCACATCCTGGACACACTTTTTGTTTATGCTTTTACCATGTCCCAGCCGACATCAGAGGTGGTCCAACATTTTCATTTTAAAAACCGAGCTTGAATGGCAACTTACTTTGGATGCGCCAAATCTCCAATATTGGGGAAAAATTACGGTTTTTTAGGGAGATAACATTTTGTTACAAGTACAGCCATTCTAAAAAGCAGCATACACGTGTTAAAGAAAAAAGTCCCCTTTTATTAAACTAATTTCACATACATACATTTTAAAATAAGGACGCTTTAACATAAGGAGGTTTTTTGTCCTTGAAAATTTGTTTTATATCTCTTTTTAGAGTTTTTTGACAAATGTAAATTTTTTATATCAGCTTTTTTCTTGTAGCTATTTATATTAACACTTATCGCCCATATGTGTCATATTGGATATGATGATAACAATTGGATAAAAAATTGTCCTTTTTAGGTAGGATAATGTGAGTTCAGCAGTTTAGTGTTGAACATATACACATTTATACATTTTTATGAATTTTAATTGATGTCAAGTTTTAATGAATGTAACTGGGTAGATATGTTATTAATGTGGATTTTTCTTGTGCTAAAAGGTGTTTACAGGAAAGTGAAAAGGTTTAAATTTCGTCACTTCCTATAATCAGAGTTAATGCTTGTTAAAAGGCTTTCTTACTCATTGTATTAACTGATTGCATTTACCTCTGATGAAGCTACGGGACAGTAGCGAAAACGCTTTTTTCTGTATAAAATAAAAACTGCATTAAGGACTACTGGACGGCTGGTGTTGCTGGTGCATTTTCGGAAGTTTTCCTTGCCTTTTTGTTACTACTCAACAGAGTAGACATGCTATCCTACAGTTACTTCTCCAACAGCATGGCTTGCTAGTCTTTTGATACTTGCACAAGCCTACACATCCAATTCATGCAGCCCTCCCAACCTATTGTCTCCCACATGGCCTACTCATGTCATCCATTATAATTGACTTGCAGACATGTAAATGTCAGACTTGTGCCATGGCGCTTGCCTCTAGTACTGTGTTCTGTGGTCTGTGCACCTTAGATAGGTAGGGGGGTTCTATTCTCACTGCAGTCAATTCAGTGTGTTTGTGTCAGGTGTTCCTTGACATTACAAAGAGCCTTCTACACCAACATGTGGGACACTGTTATAACCATATGCTCAATAGACAATGCTGATGTGCCACTACACGTTCAACAGACAATGCTGATACAATCAGCTATATCACATTATTGCATATGCAACCAGCCCAGCAGGGCA
>NW_025058084.1:0-6373 GCF_019279795.1 Protopterus annectens | reverse complement strand
TTGTGTTGGTTTCGCCATTTCATTTTCCAGGATTGTAAAAAGGTAGTCAGGGGTATAAAGCATGCAGTCGACGCCATTACGTCAGTTTCTTGGTGCAGATGTCAGGTGCCCCCCTAATGGGAAGCAATTAAATATATACACAAGGTTATACCAACAAAAAAGCTTTTAAGCATAGCAAAAAGAAATAGCAACACAGCTAAAAGTCAGGGGGCTGGAAGGAGGGTAACCAGGACTGCAACAGTGAATATACTCTAACATCTACATTTATGGCAAGTGTACACAACTGTACTATGTTCTTAGTGTTTCACTATTAGTCAGCACTTTTGGGTAGATTCCCAAAGCGAAGGATGGGAGGAGGAATTTAGATAGCATTAGGACCAGCTATAAGGCCCTGCAAGACTGCAGTGGCAAAACCAGCTCTGGATTTAGAGAAAATTGGCAAATGGTAATGCTTGGTGAAAGTATGTACAGAACTCCAGGTAGCAGCTTCTAGGATGTCCCTGGAAGGGACACCTCTGAGAAAGACTGTAGAGGTAGATGCAGCCCTAGTTGAATGTGGTCTTATCCCCTTGTGGGATAGGTTTTCCATGGTGCTTATAGCAGAAATGAATGCAATGGCCTATCCATTTAGAAATGGTTTGCTTTGAAATGGCCTTCCCCTCTGCCCCTGCAGCAAATGCCACCAGCAGCTGTTCAGATTTCCTGAAAGGTTTAGTCTTGTCCAAGTAAAATGCAAGTTGTCTGCACATCTAATGAGTGCATATCTGTTTCCCTTTGTTCTGTGGATTAGAAAAGAACATTGGCAAATGAATGGACTGATTAAGAGCCACACTGGATACTACCTTGGGCATGGAGGGATTGGTCCTGAGGGACACCCTGTCCACATGAAAGATGGTGAAAGGCTCCACTGCCATAAGGGCCAATTCAGATACCCTTCTTGCTGAAGTGATGGCTAAAAGGAAGGCTGTCTTCCAAGAGAGGAATTTCAACTATTTGCAGCTGGCTCAAAAGGAGGTAGAGTAAGTTTTTCCAATACAAAGTTAAGGAACCAGGCTGGAGTAGGGGCTCTCCTGGGTGGTCTTAAGTTTTTGGCCCCTCTGAGGAACTTCTTGAGCAGTGGATGAGAGAAGAGGGGAGGTTCTGTGTTGTAATGAGCTGAAATGGTGAGGCATGAATTTTGGAGGAAAAGGAAAGGCCCTTGTGAAGCATCTCCCGAGTTTGGTTCCAGGAACAGAATTTCCATTTTTCAGCATAAGATTTTCTAGTACTAGGCCTCCTTGTCCCTAGAATGACATCCAACACTCGTTTACTGAGGGATGGTAACATAGATCAGGTAATTAGCTAGGCTGCCAGGTTCAGGGTTTGAAGATGAGGGTGCAGAATCTGGCCCTTCTGCTGGGACAGCAGGGTAGGGGGTCTGAGGCAGGTGCCATGGTGCCAGCAATGACACTGTGCAAGCGGGGGTACCAGTGTTGACATGGCCAGTCTGGTGCAATCAGCATCATCCTTGGTTTGTCCTGTTTGATCTTTAGTAGTACTTTGGAGAGAGAGGCATAAACTGATGGATTTTTCCAGGTGAAGGACAGGGCATCCACTTCAGAGATTGTTTGTGGGGAGTCCCTGTGCAGAATTTGTCCAATTGGTAGTTCTGGGGGGAAGCAAACAGGTCTATCTCTAGGCTCCCCCATTTGTTTATCAGCATATTGAATGTCTTTGGTTCCAGTTTCCACTCGTGTGGGTCCATGAGATTTGTGCTTGGATAGTCTGCCAGTGTATTTAGCTTTCCTGGCAGGAATTGAGCCTGTAGGTGCACTTGTTAGCTCAAGGCTGTGTTCCACAGAGCCATGGCTAGTCTGCAGAAAGGGTATGAGTGTGCTTCCCCCCTGCTTGTGCCACAACAGTGGTGTCAGTCTTTACCATTAATCGTCCTGGAAGAATGTGGTCCTTGAAGGCTGAGCATTCTGTACAGCTAACATTTGATTGATATGCAGGTGCATTTGGCTTGGGTTCCATTTGCCCTGAATGGACTTCCCTGCGAAGTGAGCCCCCCATGCATAGTCTGATGAGTCTTAGGGTTGGGGTGGCAGGAGGTAGAGTAAATGGCAGTCCCTTGTTTTGGTGGCAGGCCTCTGCCCACCACAGGAACTCTAACTGTAGGCAAGGTTAGATAGGAATCATTGCTTCTAGATCCTGAGAATGTTGATACCATAGGCTTAAATACCATTGTAGTTTCCTCATATGCAGTCTTGCATACGGAATTAGGAGAATGCAGGAGGCCATGAACCCCCAAGGCTTGCAGTATTTGTCTTGCAGATAGCCGGGTCTTTGTGGCCATTAGTTTGAAGTAAGCTGTCAAATTAACTTGTTTCTCTGGCATGAGGAAAGCCATTTGGGAAGTTTGTGTTAAAGCTTGCTACCAGGAATACAATTTGTTGGCAGGGTACCAGATGCGATTTATTTTCATTTATGATGTATCCCAGAGAAGTTAGCACTTTTTACACAAACGCTAGATGCTTAAATTGTATGTCCTGGCTTTCTGCCTGAATTAGACATTCGTCCACGTTTGGGTATATTTGAATATTTCTTTGCCTGCAAAATGCACTGACTGGAGCTAGGCACTTTGTGAATACCCTGGGCACAGTAGATAAGCCAAAGGGCAGTGCAGAGAACTGATAGTGCATGAAGCCTGCTTTGAAGCGTAGGTGTCTTCTGCAAGATTCCCTGACTGGGATATGCAGGTAGGCATCCTTTAAAATCCAGTGTTGCCAACCAGGCATCCTTGCCTAGCATAGGAAGCAACTGGTGAAGAGTTAGCATCTTGAATTTTGGGATAACCAAAAAATGCGTTTAGGATAGACAGATCCAGGATAGGACGCCAGGAGCTCTTTTCTGGGCACCAGGATAGAAACCTGGTCCCTTTTCCTCTTCCGGGACAGTTTGAATAGCCCTTATACAACAGAGAACTTGCTTTTGAGCCACTGCCCACTGATTTAGGGGTAGATCTGGCCAACCATTTGGGGTTGAAGTGTGGAAGTGGAATCTGTATCCTTGGGAAACTATTTAAAACCCATTTGTCCTGGGTAATGAGTTCCCAGTTTTGCCTGCAGAGCAATCTTTCCCCCCTAAATGAGCAGTCAGTTGAGAAGGGCTTGGAAGTTTTAGAGTTACGTCATTGAGACAATTTACCATTGGGGGGGGGGGTCTTACTACTCCCTGCTTTGGAAGTGGGAGCCCCCCCACTTGTAGTCCTGTGCGTACCTTGGGACTGAAGCCGGAGTCTTCTGCTGGTTCTGGGTCTGGACTGAAGGCCTGGTCTCAGGAAAGGACCAATTCTTAGATGGCCAATGCCTACTAAATCTTGAAGGCTGTACTTGCAGGAAATCTAACAGTTTGGCAACAAAGCAGAATTTAAAAGCTAAATATATGCAAACAGGCAGTCCTGGTTTAAGGAAGTATCCAGCAATTTAGCTTTAACATGATCTGGCAAAGATTGCTCCTTAAGCCAAGCATGCCTTGTAAGTACAGACTCAGTAACAGCCGCCCTGCAAGATGCCTCTAGTGAATCAAAACCACATTGCAAAGTAGGTTTTCCATTTTGTTCAGCAGAATGCATCAAATCCTGTAAATCCTTATTTTCAGCAGAGTCGGGAATCATCATTTTGCATATGAAACTGGCAGTTTAAGTCCCTAATGGCCAAGATTGCAAAAGTGTATACCTTCTTACCCCATCTATCCAGCACCCTGGAATCTCTATCAGAGGGGGTAGGATGTTTGGCAGTAGTAGCCTTAATGCCCTTGGGGTCCCTGTGAAATGGTCTCAAGATCTGCAGTAGGATTTTTTAAGAGGAACGAGTAAGGAACCCTGTAATATCCATCGTTTTCTGGAAGCAGGAGGCAAGGAGTCAGGGGCCAAACTAGACGCCGAAAAGGCATCAGTGTCCAGTACAGGGGGAATAGCTAAAAGCCTGTGTTGGGGCAGGAGTAAAAAATCCCCAAGCCTCTTTAGAATCAGAGTAATCCTGGCTTTCCCAGCGAAAATGCTCCCCAAGAGTATGCAAGGTTTCACCAAAAGAGAAATCCTCTTGAGGGGAAGCAGAGGGAATAGAGTCCTCTGCATCTGAACCCTCATAGGTAGATAAGGGTGAATCCTGGTCAGAGGAAACAGTTTCAGAATCCTGATTAGAAGAATAAGCAAATTCAGTCCTGGGTCTCTTAGAGGGGGAAGGTTGGCTTCACCTGATTAAAGTAATAAGGTCGCCAGCCATTATTTGTTTAATAGAGGCCTGACCATGCAGTCTGGGCATCAGTTTTCTAGGCATGGATGGAATTTTAGGCCTTGAAGATGGCGTCTGTTTATTATGCAAGTCAGTAGGCCTGACTACACCCTCAGAAGTCTGACTGCACAGTGGCTCCAAACCCATCCAAGGTAGAAACATCCACAGGTTCCACAGCTGAAGCATCTCACAGTATACCGGACTCTGAATGGGTCTCAGTAGAGGCCTGTGAATCTGAAAGGATCATTTGGGCACCAAATACTGAACTGGCAAGCTTAGAGAAGCAGAACCAGCCGCCTGTCTGCATTTTTCAGAACCCTTGGCTTACCCATATCATAATTGAACAAAGTACCAAAATATTTAGAAGTGTAAATATACAGACTAATAGTTTATTGTATAAATAAGGACAAACCAAAAACCATACAAAACTGAAAAATTCTGTTTTTAAGAGCAAGAAAAGTTTCCCAAAAGGATACTTCAGTCTGTTTAGAACAGAAGTCAACAACAAGGAAAAGGTTAAGCTGCCTGTCGGGGTAGATCCAACATAACACAAGCACTCAGTCACTCCAAAGCAAGTACAAATATGACTCATTGTCCATGCTGAAAGACCTGAGAGACTCCCTGGACTACATGGAGAAAAGGAGCTCTCTGATTATGTAGCCCAGGCTATGACCCTGAGCAGCATCTTACCCTCACCAAGAATGATGCCACAGTACAGAGACAAAATGATCAGCTTTAACAATTGGCTTAATTACTGGTGTCATTCTAAGGGGATCCAATATCTGTCCGCTTGGGATGACATGCTTGACTAGCCGCACTGCTTTGCAAGGGACGTCTTGCACCTGTCACCCCTGAGCTTCCGGATATTGGCCAAGGCTCTTGCCACCCCCATAGTGGCTTTTTTAGGCAAGGCTCAAGAGACAAACCCACCGCCCTAGAAAACAAAAGTGAAAAAAAACTAAGGGTAATGCTGCTCAATGCCAGAAGTCTAAACCTCAAGATGCACACTCTTGAAGCCCTCCTCAGTATGGAGAACATAGATGTCTGTGCAGTGACTGAAACCTGGTTCAAGGCTCCTGAGAGCACCCCAGCACTACCAGGTTACACCTCATATCATGCTTTCCGGCCCCAAAACTTGGACCAAACCACAAAAGGAGGGGGAGTATCCATATTCAAAGATACCCACACCTCCAGGTTAGTGGCAATGCACGAAGCATCGGAGACCATCCAGGTGCAACTAACCATAGGCAAAACTGCCCTACAGTTTGTAGCATGCTACAGACCACCCTCAAACTCAGGAACCCCACTCAGCCTTTCCCAAAGACACTGGAGAGTATGGATGTCTCTACAAATACCATCATACTGGGAGACTTCAACTACCCAAACAGACTGGGAACATTACTCAAGCCCCAACACCCTAGCCCAAAGGTTCCTAGAATTCATAAACTCAAATGTGATGGAACAACTAGTCACCACTGCCACAAGAGGAGATAATATAGACCTGATCACAAACATGGGGACAAAATGCTCCACACCGGAAGTATACCCCTCATTGGTGAGATTAGACCATAAATTAATCTCACTGGAAATCTACATCCCACCCCCACCCCCGGCACGGAAGAGCACAGTGGAGAATCTCAAAAGGCAACTTCACACTTAAGACTGGAGTGGTATCCCTTTAAGGCCCCCGGGCCAGTGGAAACCACAACCCACACCCCGAATTTTAAAAAAAGCCTTCTAGACACCAAGAATGCATGGATCATGCAATCCCAATAAAACCAAGACCCATTCCCAAAAAAGGGAGGCCCCGTCTGGTGGTCCCCAGCCATTAAACTTTACAAGAGGAGGAGGAAGCTACTACATGACAGCAAAATCCCCAAAAGGGAAGGCATCTCTGATCAGTACTTGCAAAAAATATCACTCATAAAATCATCCAAGGCCAACTTTGAGAGAAAAAAAAAGACAAAAAGGCAATCACAAGGCCTTTTTAGCTATGTTAGAAACCTGGGTGGAAACTCCCAGATATGCTAGAGTTTAAAAAAAAAAATTCCCCCAAAATTTAAAAAAATTACAAACTTGGGAAAAACCCCCCAGAAATT
>NW_025058083.1:0-6269 GCF_019279795.1 Protopterus annectens | reverse complement strand
GTCAAAAATAAGCAGAGAGAGAAAGTTACAAGTGTATGTGGCTGTTGATAAGGGCATAATTTCAGACAACAGGTGATATAGTGTCACAGAAAGTAGGAGTGAAAAAAAATATCCTGGTATTGAACAGGGACAGAAGCAGGAGTCAAGGAGTTACTGCTGGAGTTGGAGTTTGAAGTGTTTATTAGTGCTGATTTGTCCGAACTGTATGGATAAGTTATTCCATACTCTAGTGACATATGAGCAACACAAGGAATCACTGGCCGAGTTGTTTGAAGCTGTTACATGGAGAAGCAGTTTATCTGTGCAGAGGACTATTAGGGGAGTATATCTGGAGTACATTGTTTAATGATGGTCAGTATTCAGGTTTGTAAAATTAGTTTGTGTGAGGTGATTAGTTGTGTGGGAGTTTGGGAGTGAGGTAGTTCTAGCCAGGAGCACTGTTTAAGGGCAAGATGATGTACCTTATAAAGCATGTTAGTTTGTTTCACAGGGTTCAGTTAGAAGGCCTGCAGATTAAACATTGTTGAAGCATGAAGGTTGAAGAGATGTATTTTTATACGGAATTGATTAAATATGTAGAGATTCTGAAGAGAGACCCTCATTTTTGATGAGTTTTTCTTATATCATCTTTCATGTGGAGGTCACATTTTCGTCTACAGTGAAACTTGGCATTTTTGTATAAAAGATACCTCTTCTATTTTTTAATTGATTACTGAAGATACTGTAAAGTTATTTTGGGGGGTAGAAAGTTGTTTGGAGGTGAACAGAATTACTTTCTTTTCTTGGGGTTTAGAAACGGATGAGAGATGGACAGCCATACTTTAATTGATATATGAGATTCTTGAAGTTAGCTTTGGCACCTGCTTCTGTGATCTCAGAAATGATAAGCAGGAACTCTGGTCAGCCACATCAGTAGATGGCTGCAAACTTGTGCAACTGTTAAAACCTTTTCAGATATCTGCATCCTTTAGAAAAAGCTTACTTTACTTAATACTTGATACAAGGAACATGGGATTAAAATTAACTGTTAAAGTGCAATACTGATTATTTTGGAAAGCAGAAGTCACTAAGAATGTACAGTATAAATACCACACCCTTAAAAAATGAAAATTAGTCAGGGACCATAGCGTTTGGGTTGAGAGTTCTCTCTCCTTTTAAGTCACAAGGCAGTTAAGTAAGGAAATCTTTCTACTTAGTGCAACTACTTGCCAAGGGTATTTCATCTAGCTCCAGAATTGTTATTGACCCCTTAGACTCAGCACTAATCAGATCGCTTATAAACTACAATGTTCCATTTATTTTGTATCTCACACATCATCTTAAACTTGAAAAGCCCCATTGGTTCACAGTTTCATAGGTAGTTAACAGGCATGTAGTCAACAAGATCATTAAAGAGCCTAGCCCAAATTCCCAATTCTTCCCAAAGCATTGTCTGGTTAAGTGAATTAGTCAAGGTCACACAGCAGGAAATGAAGGCTTACAGAATAAATCCTGTACTGCAGGATAAATCTCGTTAACAACTCATTGCCTTAATCCTCTCTGGTAACTTCTAGCACAAAGCAGCAATGGTCTGTCCTAACTGCCAAACAAAAAAAATCTCTGGTCTTAAAAGTTTTATTTATCGGGATACAGTGCAAACAGCATCTCTGTATTCTGTGTCTTACGACTCCTGAAGAGGGTTTCTGTGAATTGCTTACCACACCATTAGAGATTTGGTAGTCTTTGAATTCTTACGTCTAAGTAAGACAAGCTGCATAGCTAACGCAAGAGTCAGAGACCTGAACCTTCATTAGCAGATAAACACAAAGTGTAGAGAAAGAGTTAGATTTAGATACCAGCGCCTCCCCCTTTTCTGGAATAAACTTCCTCTGCTGGTTAAACAATGTGATTTTATAAAATCCTTCGGGCAGCAAAGTGACACAGCAGATAGTGCTGTTGCCTCACAACAAGAGGTTAGCTGCTTTGATTCTTAGCTGTGGTACCTTCTGTGCAGAGACTCTATGCCCTCCCTGTGTTAGCAAGGGTTTCCTCTGTGTGCTCCTGTTCCCCCCCCCCCAACCTTCCAAAGACATTCAACAGACAGATTGGGCACTCTAAATTGACCATACATGCAAGTGTGTAGTGTGGAAGAACTACCACAGCAGAGGTAGCCACCTGATGGTATAAACCTTGGTTCTAGATGATTGACACTGTTGAACTGACACCCTGATCCCTTGTGGAAAAAATGGGAAAAAGGGGTTGTCGATGGATGGATGAATTAGATGGTTGCACTCACATTAATACTAGGAATAATTGGCCTCTCCCTCCTGGTAAAAAAATGAGGTAAAGCCCAAGGGTGAATACTGGTGCTGCATACATGTTCATCAGACTAAAATGGCCTTGACACTCTTATGAATTAGCAACTTTACTGTATATTTTGTGCTGAAAAAAAATATAATACATGGAGCAAAGCAATTATTTGGAAACATCTGTGAAATGATAACACAGGCTAGCAGAAACTTATTGCTTTTAACTACACTAAAGATGAACAAATATAAGACAGAATTGTGATTGGGTAGGTTGATGTTGAAATGTCTCAAAAGTGATAGTTTGATAGTTACTAGGAGTAAAGTCTTCCAAGACAGTTGCTTTACTGTACAACTGAATGAGAGCCTTTTGTAAAAAATGTGGGTCCCGTGGGGTAGTGGATGCTTGATGAGAGGTCTTAGTCAGATTGTACTTTTAAAAAGGCTTTACCAACTTTTTGGAAAGCGGTGCAAAAAACTGGAAAACAGCAACCTTGTAGCCGGAAAGCCAACTCTAACCAAAGGAATTGAGAGTTCAAAGTAACTTCTTTAACGCAAAAGTTTTTATTCTTAAAAAGTAGCTTTAGTGGCTCCTGCCTCAGCTTCATCAGAAGAAAATACAAATGGAAACAGCTAACAAAAACATTTAAATACTCTCATAGAGGAAGTGACAAAACAAACCTAATCATGTGAGCTTAATTAAAAACAATTACATAATTAAAAACAAACCAATAAGTACTTAACAAAAACTGTTTGTACTAAAATTAAGAATACATTCGTTGTATATTGTAAAAATGTACTTTTAGTAATATAAAACCATTTTCAAAAGAACCCATCAGTATTACTACACAAGAAGTCAGTAACATACTGTTCTTAAAGAAGAAGTCTGAAACATTTACCTAAAATAACTTTTCAGCTTCAATATACATGAAATATTGCAGTTCTCATTTAGGCCAACAGGTCTAAATGCATCTAGATTCAACTGCCAAGCTAATTCAGTACATTCAAGAATGGTTTCAACAGGACCAGCCCTAATGTTAAAAGGTACCTGGTCAATACCCATAAATCTAAATGAGTGCCCTGGGTTATTATGTACATGTTTTGCTAGAGCATTCTCCAGCAGTGGTTTTTTTATTGCGTAAAGGTGTTGGTAAACTCTTTCTTTTAATTTCGATTCGTTTTCCTATATAAACGATGGGCAACAGTTGCACAAAGCAATGTAGACCACCGATTTAGATTCGCAAGATATCCTATGGTTTATCTGGTACCTTATATTTCTAACAAAGAAAGAGTTACCTGTCGTTATAACTTTACACATATTACAATGGCCGCATTTAAATGAGCCTCTAGTCCTTGCTGTGACATGGGAATGTGATGTTCGTTGTAATATTTCTTTTAAATTATTACTTCTTCTGTATATAACAAAAAGAGGTTCCCCTAACTTCTCAATAAGGTTAACTGAATTAATGACCAATGGCCAGTTTTTTAAAAATATTGCCCAAATATCATTGGAATTTAGATTATATTGAGTAATAAAACTCAAAGAAAAATTCCTAAAGGTAGTAGAAACATTTTGATTTATTGATTGATTGGCAGTAGCAAATTGGGCATCAATACCTTGATTCAACAAAGGTTTGTATATACCACTAACTCTCTTGGAATCAACCTCTGAAATGAGGTCATTTAGAAGCTCAATGGGATAACCTCGGTTTAAGAATAAATCCTTAAGGAACTGACACTCAGTTCTAAAGTCACTTAAAGTACTACACATTCTTCCTACACGTACAAGCTGACCCTTAACTATGGATTTTTTCTGTTTGGGTGGATGTAAGCTAGTGTAGTGCAGGAAGGAGTTGCAGTATGTTGGCTTCCTAAAAATTTTTGAAGAATATACTCCTTCAGTAAAGTCTTTCGTTAGTCTCACATCTAAATAGTCTGTTTCAACAGTGGAGAAATTAAATGTAAATTTTAACCAATCCGTAGTGTTGTTTATGTAATCAACAAAAGACTGTGCCTCCGGTTCAGTTCCTTTAAACAGGATAAATATATCATCCAAGAATCTAGTGTAGTATTTTATGTTCTGCATTATAGATTCATTGGATAGAATAAACTGCTTTTCCCAAAAGGCTACAAACAAGTTTGCTACGCTCGCCCCACAGGGCGAGCTCATGGCTATTCCACATTTCTGTAAGTAGTATTTCTGGTCGAATACAAAAAAGTTAGAAGACAGTACTATGCTTAAGAGCTCAGTGATTATGTATATCTCCTCCTGTGGAGCGTTTAAACTTTCCATCAAAAGTTGTAACCATTCCACTGCTTCATCATGTGGAATAGATGTATATAAATCCGCTACATCAACAGTTAGGAAGTTCAACTCAGGGTTGAAGTCAATACTGTTGATGTCACGGAGAAAGGACCAAGAGTCCTTGCAGATTGTGGAAATTTTTTTCACATATTTTGATAAAATGTTGTCTATTAATTTCGAACAGGGGTAGGTCATAGAACCTACGATCTATTAATGCGCACCCTCATGGGGGTTTTATGGTCTTTGAGTATGTTTGGTATTCCAAACATAACAGGCAACTTAGGTGTAATGATGTCAATGTAATTCTATGTCTCAAAATCAATTTTGCCTGCAAGGAAAAGTACGAAAGTATTTTTTTAAAAAAACTGGCCATTGGTCATTAATTCAGTTAACCTTATTGAGAAGTTAGAGGGAGCGTCACTTTGTTATATATACAGAAGAGTAGCCAATTTGAAATGTTACAAGCGAACATCACATTCCCATATCGCAAGGACTAGAAGGCTCATTTAAATCACATTACATTATTGGCTAATAATGTAAAGTTATAGCGACAGGTGAAAACTCTTTCTTTGTTAGAAATGCATAAGGTTACCAGATAAAACCATAGGATATCTTGAGAATCTAAATCGGTGGTCTACATTGCTTTGTGCAACTGTTGCCCATCGTTTTATATAAGAAAAACGAATGTCGCAAATTAAAAAGAAAGAAGTTTACCAACACCTTTCACATAGTAAAAAACACACTGCTGGAGAATGCTCTAGCAAAACATGTACATAATAACCCAGGGCTCATTTTAGATTTATGGGTATTGACCCAGGTACCTTTTAACATTAGAGGTGGTCTGTTGAAACCATTCTTGGAATGTACTGAATTAACCCAGCAGTTGAATCTAGATGCATTTAGACCTGTTGGCCTAAATAGGAACTACAATATTTCATGTATATTGAAGCTGAAAAGTTATTTTAGGTAAATGTTTCAGACTTCTTCTTTAAGAACAGTATGTTACTGACTTCTTGTGTAGTAATACTGATAGGTTCTTTTGAAAAATGGTTTTATATTACTAAAAGTACATTTTTACAATATACAATGAATGTATTCTTAATTTTAGTACAAACAGTTTTTGTTAAGTACTTATTGGTTTGTTTTTATTATGTAATTGTTTTTAATTAAGCTCACATGATTAGGTTTGTTTTGTCACTTCCTCTATGAGAGTATTTAAATGTTTTTGTTAGCTGTTTCCATTTGTATTTTCTTCTGATGAAGCTGAGGCAGGAGCCACGGCGAAAACGCTACTTTTTAAGAATAAAAACTTTTGCGTTAAAGAAGTTACTTTGAATTCTCAATTCCTTTGGTTAGAGTTGGCTTTCCGGCTACAAGGTTGCTGTTTTCCAGTTTTTTGCACCAGTTTGTTTGCTTTTTTACAACTTTTTGGAAAGCCAAAGAATTTGAACTGGAGACTTGATGGAAATTTGAAATAGATGCTAACTTTGAACTTTAATAGTTGAGTAGCCGGGAAGGATTATGCAGCTGTTCAGCAAAAAGCAGATCAGCCTTCAGCTTTAGTTCATGAGATGGCTTCCAGTAATTTATAGGAAAAAAATAAATCAAATGTACTCAGGGGTGATTAAAATAAATGAACAATGAAGGAATATATCAATTCAAACAACACAAGGCTGGAA
>NW_025058082.1:0-4975 GCF_019279795.1 Protopterus annectens | reverse complement strand
AGCTATCCACCCTACAAAGGTAGGGCAATCCTGGTTCTGGCTTAACTGCCAGTTTCAGTATGACCGTTTATTGTTTTTAGCTTTCCTATGCATTTCAAGCATGTTTCTGCATGAAGAAAAAATAACCCTGGAAAGTTGTTTTTCTGCAAGAGGGAAAAAGCTAGGAAGCTGAAACTCTGCAGGTGTGTAGGGTACAATGCCCCCTACAAAGGGGTAGGGCAATCCTGGTTCTGGCTTAACTGCCAGTTTCAGTATGACCGTTTATTGTTTTTAGCTTTCCCTATGCATTTCAAGCATGTTTCTGCATAGAGAAAAAGTAACCATGGAAAGTTGTTTTTCTCCAAGAGGGAAAAAGCTAGGAGGCTGAAACTCTGCAGGTGTGTAGGGTACTATCCACTCTACAAAGGGGTAGGGCAATCCTGGTTCTGGCTTAACTGCCAGTTTCAGTATGACCGTTTATTGTTTTCAACTTTCCCTTTGCATTTCAAGCATGTTTCTGCATAGAGAAATAATAACCCTGGAAAGTTTTTTTCTCCAAGAGGAAAAAAGCTAGGAGGCTGAAACTCTGCAGGTGTGTAGGGTATTATCCACCCTACAAAGGGGTAGGGCAATCCTGGTTCTGGCTTAACTGCCAGTTTCAGTATGACCATTTATTGTTTTTAGCTTTCTTTTTGCATTTCAAGCATGTTTCTGCATAGAGAAAAATAAAACCTGTGGAAAGTTGTTTTTCTCCAAGAGGGAAAAAGCTAGGAGGCTGAAACTCTGCAGGTGTGTAGGGTACTATCCACCCTACAAAGGGGTAGGGCAATCCTGGTTCTGGCTTAACTGCCAGTTTCAGTATGACCGTTTATTGTTTTTAGCTTTCCCTATGCATTTCAAGCATGTTTCTGCATAGAAAAAATAACCCTGGAAAGTTGTTTTTCTCCAAGAGGGAAAAAGCTAGGAGGCTGAAACTCTGCAGGTGTGTAGGGTACTATCCACCCTACAAAGGGGTAGGGCAATCCTGGTTCTGGCTTAACTGCCAGTTTCAGTATGACCGTTTATTGTTTTTAGCTTTCCTATGCATTTCAAGCATGTTTCTGCATAGAGAAATAATAACCCTGGAAAGTTGTTTTTCTCCAAGAGGGAAAAAGCTAGGAGGCTGAAACTCTGCAGGTGTGTAGGGTACTATCCACCCTACAAAGGGGTAGGGCAATCCTGGTTCTGGCTTAACTGCCAGTTTCAGTATGACCATTTATTGTTTTAGCTTTCCCTATGCATTTCAAGCATGTTTCTGCATAGAGAAAAAATAACCCTGGAAAGTTGTTTTCTCCAAGAGGAAAAAGCTAGGAGGCTGAAACTCTGCAGGTGTGTAGGGTACTATCCACCCTACAAAGGGGTAGGGCAATCCTGGTTCTGGCTTAACTGCCAGTTTCAGTATGACCGTTTATTGTTTTAGCTTTCCCTATGCATTTCAAGCATGTTTCTGCATAGAGAAAAAATAACCCTGGAAAGTTGTTTTTCTCCAAGAGGGAAAAAGCTAGGAGGCTGAAACTCTGCAGGTGTGTAGGGTACTATCCACCCTACAAAGGGGTAGGGCAATCCTGGTTCTGGCTTAACTGCCAGTTTCAGTATGACCGTTTATTGTTTTTAGCTTTCCCTATGCATTTCAAGCATGTTTCTGCATAGAGAAAAAATAACCCTGGAAAGTTGTTTTTCTCCAAGAGGGAAAAAGCTAGGAGGCTGAAACTCTGCAGGTGTGTAGGGTACTATCCACCCTACAAAGGGGCAGGGCAATCCTGGTTCTGGCTTAACTGCCAGTTTCAGTATGACCGTTTATTGTTTTTAGCTTTCCCTATGCATTTCAAGCATGTTTCTGCATAGAAAAAATAACCCTGGAAAGTTGTTTTCTCCAAGAGGGAAAAAGCTAGGAGGCTGAAACTCTGCAGGTGTGTAGGGTATTATCCACCCTACAAAGGGGTAGGGCAATCCTGGTTCTGGCTTAACTGCCAGTTTCAGTATGACCGTTTATTGTTTTTAGCTTTCTTTTTGCATTTCAAGCATGTTTCTGCAAAGAGAAAAAATACCTGTGGAAAGTTGTTTTCTCCAAGAGGAAAAAGCTAGGAGGCTGAAACTCTGCAGGTGTGTAGGGTACTATCCACCCTACAAAGGGGTAGGGCAATCCTGGTTCTGGCTTAACTGCCAGTTTCAGTATGACCGTTTATTGTTTTTAGCTTTCCCTATGCATTTCAAGCATGTTTCTGCATAGAGAAAAAATAACCCTGGAAAGTTGTTTTTCTCCAAGAGGGAAAAAGCTAGGAGGCTGAAACTCTGCAGGTGTGTAGGGTACTATCCACCCTACAAAGGGGTAGGGCAATCCTGGTTCTGGCTTAACTGCCAGTTTCAGTATGACTGTTTATTGTTTTAGCTTTCTTTTTGCATTTCAAGCATGTTTCTGCATACAGAAAAAATACCTGAGGAAAGTTGGTTTTCTCCAAGAGGGAAAAAGCTAGGAGGCTGAAACTTTGTAGGTGTGCAGGGTACTATCCACCCTACAAAGGGGTAGGGCAATCCTGGTTCTGTCTTAACTGCCAGTTTCAGTATGACCGTTTATTGTTTTTAGCTTTCCCTATGCATTTCAAGCATGTTTCTGCATAGAGAAAAAATAACCCTGGAAAGTTGTTTTTCTCCAAGAGGGAAAAGCTAGGAGGCTGAAACTCTGCAGGTGTGTAGGGTACTATCCACCCTACAAAGGGGTAGGGCAATCCTGGTTCTGGCTTAACTGCCAGTTTCAGTATGACCGTTTATTGTTTTTAGCTTTGCCTATGCATTTCAAGCATGTTTCTGCATAGAGAAAAAATAACACTGGAAAGTTGTTTTTCTCCAAGAGGGAAAAAGCAAGGAGGCTGAAACTCTGCAGGTGTGTAGGGTACTATCCACCCTACAAAGGGGTTGGGCAATCCTGGTTCTGGCTTAACTGCCAGTTTCAGTATGACCGTTTATTGTTTTTAGCTTTCCCTATGCATTTCAAGCATGTTTCTGCATAGAGAAAAAATAACCCTGGAAAGTTGTTTTTCCCCAAGAGGGAAAAAGCAAGGAGGCTGAAACTCTGCAGGTGTGTAGGGTATTATCCACCCTACAAAGGGGTAGGGCAATCCTGGTTCT
Source organism: Protopterus annectens (assembly GCF_019279795.1). Taxonomy (NCBI): domain Eukaryota; kingdom Metazoa; phylum Chordata; order Ceratodontiformes; family Protopteridae; genus Protopterus; species Protopterus annectens. Next base: position 1,831 of record NW_025058082.1, on the reverse strand, counting down.
GGCTTAACTGCCAGTTTCAGTATGACCGTTTATTGTTTTTAACTTTCCCTTTGCATTTCAAGCATGTTTCTGCATAGAGAAATAATAACCCTGGAAAGTAGTTTTTCTCCAAGAGGAAAAAAGCTAAGAGGCTGAAACTCTGCAGGTGTGTAGGGTATTATCCACCCTACAAAAGGGGTAGGGCAATCTTGGTTCTGGCTTAACTGCCAGTTTCAGTATGACCGTTTATTGTTTTTAGCTTTCCCTATGCATTTCAAGCATGTTTCTGCATAGAGAAAAAATAACCATGGAAAGTTGTTTTTCTCCAATAGGGAAAAAGCTAGGAGTCTGAAACTCTGCAGGTTTGTAGGGTATTATCCACCCTACAAAGGGGTAGGGCAATCCTGGTTCTGGCTTAACGGCCAGTTTCAGTATGACCGTTTATTGTTTTTAGCTTTCTTTTTGCATTTCAAGCATGTTTCTGCATAGAGAAAAAAATACCTGTGGAAAGTTGTTTTTCTCAAAGAGGGAAAAAGCTAGGAGGCTGAAACTATGCAGGTGTGTAGGGTACTATCCACCCTACAAAGGGGTAGGGAAATCCTGGTTCTGGCTTAACTGCCAGTTTCTGTATGACCTTTTATTGTTTTTAGCTTTCCCTATGCATTTCAAGCATGTTTCTGCATAGAGAAAAAATAACCCTGGAAAGGAGTTTTTCTCCAAGAGGGAAAAGCTAGCAGGCTGAAACTCTGCAGGTGTGTAGGGTACTATCCACCCTACAAAGGGGCAGGGCAATCCTGGTTCTGGCTTAACTGCCAGTTTCAGTATGACCGTTTATTGTTTTTAGCTTTCCCTATGCATTTCAAGCATGTTTCTGCATAGAGAAAAAATAACCCTGGAAAGTTGTTTTTCTATAAGAGGGAAAAAGCTAGGAAGCTGAAACTCTGCAGGTGTGTAGGGTACTATCCACCCTACAAAGGGGTAGGGCAATCCTGGTTCTGGCTTAACTGCCAGTTTCAGTATGACCGTTTATTGTTTTTAGCTTTCCATATGCATTTCAAGCATGTTTCTGCATAGAGAAAAAGTAACCATGGAAAGTTGTTTTTCTCCAAGAGGGAAAAAGCTAGGAGGCTGAAACTCTGCAGGTGTGTAGGGTATTATCCACCCTACAAAGGGGTAGGGCAATCCTGGTTCTGGCTTAACTGCCAGTTTCAGTATGACCATTTATTGTTTTTAGCTTTCTTTTTGCATTTCAAGCATGTTTCTGCATAGAGAAAAATAAAACCTGTGGAAAGTTGTTTTTCTCCAAGAGGGAAAAAGCTAGGAGGCTGAAACTCTGCAGGTGTGTAGGGTACTATCCACCCTACAAAGGGGTAGGGAAATCCTGGTTCTGGCTTAACTGCCAGTTTCAGTATGACCGTTTATTGTTTTTAGCTTTCCCTATGCATTTCAAGCATGTTTCTGCATAGAGAAAAAGTAACCCTGGAAAGTTGTTTTTCTCCAAGAGGGAAAAAGCTAGGAGGCTGAAACTCTGCAGGTGTGTAGGGTACTATCCACCCTACAAAGGGGCAGGGCAATCCTGGTTCTGGCTTAACTGCCAGTTTCAGTATGACCATTTGTTGTTTTTAGCTTTCCCTATGCATTTCAAGCATGTTTCTGCAAAGAGAAAAAATAACCCTGGAAAGTTGTTTTTCTCCAAGAGGGAAAAAGCTAGGAGGCTGAAACTCTGCAGGTGTGTAGGGTACTATCCACCCTACAAAGTTGTAGGGCAATCCTGGTTCTGGCTTAACTGCCAGTTTCAGTATGACCGTTTATTGTTTTTAGCTTTCCCTATGCATTTCAAGTATGGTTTCTG
>NW_025058081.1:0-5339 GCF_019279795.1 Protopterus annectens | reverse complement strand
AATAGTAAAAAGCCCCTTTTTATAAAGTGTTTTAACATTTCTTTTCCTTTCTTTATCTCTTTTCCTATCATTTTATTTCTTACTGTGGTCAATCATTTTCTTCCTCACTTGTCTTTTTTCTTTTCCTTGTTACTTCTTTAACTTCATGTATAACCTTTTATCAGTCACATATTTTTGTACATTTTCTTATATAACACATTGTTCTCTATTCTTACTGCAGCAACTTGTAACATACCTATTCTACTTCTAAGTTTAGTTCATGTTCATACTACTATCTGCCACTTTCAAGCCTACCCATAGTTTTGTGGCATGCCACCCCTTTGTATGGAACTATACCATTATTGCTGCCTCTGTCAGCAGTGACACTGAGGTAATCCTGGTATATCTGATCTCCCATCCATTGGTCAAGATTTCTCTTGAACAAGGCCAGCATGCTCTGCCTACATATACGGGATTTTGTTCCACAGCATAGGAGTCTTTGGTGATGAATCTATCCCTCCAGCACGCCTATTAATAGCCGTGTCGAGGTTTAAGTCTCCCCCCCTTGTGGCTCTGACGGATCTAGATTTTTTGAGGTGAAGCATATTCATCAAATCTGGGTTTGACATGGCCTTGTATGTTAGGCAAAGGTCACCTCTGAGCAAGCTTACTGAATAGAGCTGGAGTTCTTTCAGTCGGGCAGCATAGGACAGATGTTTGAGACCCTTTATCCTTTTGGTGAGGAACTTTGTGGCCTCCCAGCTGCTGCAAGTGTCGGGTCAGATACATTCAATGGGGCATTGTACTCAATCATTGGTCTGATGAGTGATGAGTATAGGAAACTATGACCCCCCTTGATCTAGATGAGAATCCCTTCATGATAAGGTGGGCAATGTAGAAGGTCTTCCTAACTACTTTAGCTACATGGGTGTCGAATGACAGACTACTATCAAACTGGGTCCGCAGGTCCCTGATAACTTCTTCTGTGCTCAGTGGATTGCCACCTATTTGGTAGCTATAACCTTGTTTTTCCCAAGGGTATGACTATGCATTTTTGGCATTTAATTTTAGGCCATGGCTCTGGCACCAGTTATCCGTTTTCTGTGAGACCCTTCTGAAGGATATCTGTGTCAGATGTGTTTCTACTATCTCAGTTTGCAGTCATCTGCAAACTTTGTCAGCCATAACCCTCCTGTGTTTGCTTGTACTGAAAAGTAGATGCCAAACAAGAGTCCCAGATTGAGCCCTGTGGTACACCACTTGTGACAGGCTTTGAGTCTGACATGGCGCCAGCAACTCTGACCCTGTGGTTCTGTCACTCAGCCAGTTTGCAACCCATCTTGTGATGTATGGGTTAACATTTGCTGATGAGTTTTTCAATGATACCCGAGTTATTGTATAAGGCCTCGCCAGATCGAGGTAGGCTGTATGGACTGCCTTTCCTCATCAATGGCTTTGGTGACTGTTTCAAAAGTCAACCAAGTTTAGAAGGCATGATCTGCCTTTGACAAAGCCAAACTGGGATGGATCCAAAGTCTGCAAATTCCTATGTCTTTATTTATGAGGTCCATTATGATCCTCTCCATGGCTTTGCAGATAAGGCTTGTCAAGCTAATGGGCTAATTTCCAGGGTCGTGGAGGCACCGCCTTTGTGAAGTGGGACCACAGTTGCAGTACTCCACCCTGGGACGTATCCAGAGGTAAGACTATGATTAAACAGCTGTCCTAGCTGTTTTAATTCCCTGAGTTCATAGACACGGGACACCATCAGGTCCCATGGATGCTGTGTTTTTGCTTTGAGAGAGCAGTTCTCACTTGTTGGAGATGTTTGGCTGCAATCCGTATAGATATCTCTCCTTTGGAGTTTGCACTGAACCTGTCAGCCAGTATGTTGGCAATGTCTGTAGGATCAGTAATCTTCACATCATTTTGAACTAGTTCTGAACATATCTGGGATTTTCCCTCCCAGGTTTCTAAATAGCTAAAGAAGGCCTTATGATTGTCTTTTGAGTCTTTAGCTATTTTTCTCTCAAAATTTGCTTTGATGATTTTAAGAGCTCTTATTTTTTTACTTATAGTGATAAATGTCTTCCCTTTTTAAGGATTTTGCTCATCTTGTAGTAGCTTCCCCCTTTTTGTTGTAGAGTTTGTTTATGGCTGGGGTCCACCAGACTACGCTTGCCTTTGGTACAAAGAGTCTTTGTTTTGTTTGGGATTGCCTTATCCATGCAGTCCTGCAGGTGCGGGTAGAACATTTGAAATGATTCAGTTTGAGTACTGTTTTTTTTCCTTAAAGGAGACCACACTAGTCTTTAGAAGTGTGAAGCCCTTTGGAAGTTCTTTACTGTGGTTTTTTTATTTCAGGGGGGTTAACCTCCAGCAGATTAGTTTGTGATCTGATCTCACCAGGGGGGTATATTTCCTGTTGAACATTGTGCCCCCATGTTCGTGATGATAAATCAAATGTTTTCTCCTCTTGTATGGTGACTAGTTTCCATGGCATTTGAGTTTATGAATTCCAGGAATTTTTGGGCATGTTTCTTGGTAGTTTTCCCCGTCTATATTAGGGTAATTGAAGTCACCTAGTATGATGGTGTTTGGTACACATTTACCCCTCTAGTGTTTTAAAGGCCATGTGAGGTTCCTGAGTTTGTATGGCCTGTAACATGCTACAATTTGCAGAGCAGTCTTGCCTATGGTTAATTCCCTGGATGGTCCCCATGCATCATTTTACCAGTCTTGATTTGGGGGTCCTTGATGAATATGGATACCCCTTTTCTTGGTATTGTCTATTTTGGAACCATGATATGAGGAAAAACCTGATAGTGGGGGGTTCTCAGGAGCCTTGAACCAGGTTTCTGTCACAGCACAGACATCGATGTTCTCCATACTGAGAACCTCATCCCATTTTGAGATTTAGACTTCTGGCTTAACCCTTAGTTTTTTCTTTTTTTGTTCTATGGTATTTAGAATTTGAGCCTTGTAAAAGGGACATGGGGGGCGAGCCCTTTCCAATATCCGAATCCTGGGTGCAACCCCCTTTTTTGTCCACATGTCATCCCAGGCAGATAACATTATCCTTTGAATGACACCTTTGCCAATTGTTAAACTGATCATCTTATTTTTAGACATTTTTTAAATACTCTCTATCATACCCCCCTTTTAAACTCCTCAATGTCTCTTTTCATGTATCAAACCCCCTCCCTTTCCCCACAATCATCAAATTTCCCCTACTTTTCACATTTAAACATATTTTCAGCTTTTAAACACATTTGTATAATAAATTTTTATTCCTTTCCTTTTATTTTTTTTCCAAAAGTTTTTAAATTTTTTTCCCTTTATATAACTCTTTTCCCCATCAAATTTTTAATTTTTACTTTGCACCAATCAGCCCCCCACTTGTCTCCTTTTACTTGTTACTTTTTTTACTTCATGTATAACCTCTTTATCAGTCACATCTTTTGCACATTTTCTTGTATAACACATTCTATTATCTCTTTATCCTGTATAACTTCATGTATAACCTCTTTATCATTCACATCCTTTGCACATTTTCTTGTTATAACACATTCTATTATCTCTTTATCCTGTATATCTTCATGTATAACCTCTTTATCAGTCACATCTTTTCCTCTTTTTCTTGTATAACACATTCTATTATCCCCTTTTTTCCTGTATAACTTCATGTATAACCTCTTTTTCAGTCACATTTTTGCACATTTTCTTGTAAACACATTCTATTATTTTTTATCCTGTATAACTTCATGTATAACCTCTTTATCAGTCACATCCTTTGGACATTTTCTTGTATAACACATTCTATTATCACTTTATCCTGTATAACTTCATGTATAACTCTTTATCAGTCACATCCTTTGCACATTTTCTTGTATAACACATTCTATTATCTCTTTATCCTGTATAACTTCATGTATAACCTCTTTATCAGTCACATCCTTTGCACATTTTCTTGAAAAACACATTCTATTATCTCTTTATCCTGTATAACTTCATGTATAACCTCTTTATCAGTCACATCCTTTGCACATTTTCTTGTATAACACATTCTATTATCTCTTTATCCTGTATAACTTCATGTATAACCTCTTTATCAGTCACATCCTTTGCACATTTTCTTGTATAACACATTCTATTATCTCTTTATCCTGTATAACTTCATGTATAACCTCTTTATCAGTCACATCCTTTGCACATTTTCTTGTATAACACATTCTATTATCCCTTTTCCCTGCATAACTTCATGTATAACCTCTTTATCAGTCACATCCTTTGCACATTTTCTTGTATAACACATTCTAGTATCTCTTTATCCTGTATAACTTCATGTATAACCTCTTTATCAGTCACATCCTTTGCACATTTTCTTGTATAACACATTCTATTATCTCTTTATCCTGTATAACTTCATGTATAACCTCTTTATCAGTCACATCCTTTGCACATTTTCTTGTATAACACATTCTAGTATCTCTTTATCCTGTATAACTTCATGTATAACCTCTTTATCAGTCACATCCTTTGCACATTTTCTTGTATAACACATTCTATTATCTCTTTATCCTGTATAACTTCATGTATAACCTCTTTATCCATCACATCCTTTGCACATTTTCTTGTATAACACATTCTATTATCTCTTTATCCTGTATAACTTCATGTATAACCTCTTTATCAGTCACATCCTTTGCACATTTTCTTGTATAACACATTCTATTATCCCTTTATCCTGTATAACTTCATGTATAACCTCTTTATCCATCACATCCTTTGTACATTTTCTTGTATAACACATTCTTGTATCTCTTTATCCCGTATAACTTCATGTATAACCTCTTTATTAGTCACATCCTTTGCACATTTTCTTGTATAACACATTCTATTATCCCTTTATTTTGAATAACTTCATTTTTATTTTTTTTTAAATTTTTCACATTCTGATGAAGGACTAATTTCCACTTTTTTGCTTAAATCCATTTTTCATTATGGTCTGTTTTACCACAAACATAACATCTTCTATTATCTCATTCATTGATTACATTATCATTTTCTCCCAAAAATAACAAGTTTTTGGTTGTCCCCTGTATTTCACAAACCCCTTTTACCATGACCATTAATAATACTAGGTACGTGCATAACATTATCATTTTCCATTTCCAGTATTATTCCACATTCCCATCCCCCAGTCCATAGTCCTCTTTCATGTTATATTTTTGTAGTGTCCATTACTTCTTTACATGTAGTTAACAAATGTTCTTTGAGTTCTTTTGCTTCAACTTCAGTTCTAAACTGGATCATTATTCTTTCTTTCTTTGTCTATAAAAAGCTTGCATCACATATTC
>NW_025058080.1:0-10269 GCF_019279795.1 Protopterus annectens | reverse complement strand
AACAATCCTTTATTCTGGATTTTTAAGTGATGTTTTTATGATCTTTAAACTGTTTTAATGATATATTTTATTCAATTTTAATATATCATTTATTTATTTTATTACGGACTATTGATCACAAAATTGTGGGTTATGTATTTTTATCATTTCTTTTATTTATGATATTTTCCATATTAGTCTACAAAGCTTAGGTGCTTACTTAGTTTAGTGAGATAGAATAATTATCTATGCTTAAACACTTTATTAATTACTGCTGTAGCCACATGATGTGATCTGAGGTATTTAAATAAGATTACTATGGTGAAAAAAATGGTTCTGATTAATCTGTAATAGCTTTGAAAGTGCTGTTTTGACTGTTTCACTACTATGTTAAAGTTGTTTGTATGTTTATTGTTTGGTTCTACAGTGCGTCTTACTGAGGAGAAACCACTATGTTAGTCTTTAGATTTCCAAACTGAAATTGATCAACAAACTCTTCAAAAACAGCTTTCTCAAAATCAACAAATCCAAAACAGACCTAGATGTCTTTCTAGCCAAGATTTGAACTACAGCCCTATTCATTGTCAGAATGAAGCAACACTCTTTTGTTACATAGGGTCATAGTTGTTTATTAGTCTAATGACCACAAGGGCATTTTTAAGCCTAGCCATGCATCCCAAATCTCTGACAAGTTCTGGTGCCCTTGATTTTAGAATGTTTTTTAAAATGATTTTATAATGATTTAAAAAGTTTATTCTTGTTTCTGTTGTGTATAACTGCATTTTAACTTTAATTAATAGATTATAATAAATTGAATAATGGATTAACTGAGTTAGAAATCATATAAATTAGCAAGCAGGAATACATGTATTATTCTGACGAAGTTTCCTGTCATGGAAATGAAAGCGCTAAATCTTTCTGCTTGGATTTACTTGAATACTGTTGTGCTGTGGTGTTAATAAAAGTGGAAACTATACAGCGTTTATTTCATTTTTTGTGGACTGAAAAGTTTTTTTAAAAGAATTAATTCAACTGGCCTTTTTTCTACGAAGTTGTGGGACTGCCTTTATTGGATCCTGGTATGGAGATTTTGTGATTATCAGTGATTTTTTCTTCTCCGGAATCCATTTTGGTTGCTTATTAGATGTTTTTATGATCTTTAAACTGTTTTAATGATATATATTTTATTCACAATTTTTAACAATATCAATTATTTATTTTATTACATGACTATTGATCATTAAAATTGTGGTTTATGTGTATTTTTATCATTTCTTTTTATTTATGATATTTTCCATATTAGTCTACAAAGCTTAAGTGCTTAGTTTAAAGGAGATAGAATAATTATATATGCTTAAACACTTTATTAATGACTGCTGTACTCACATGATGTGATCTGAGGTATTTAAATAAGATTACTATGGTGAAAAAAAATGGTTCTGATTAATTCCAATTGTAATGGATGAAAATGCTTGACCATTTGTTTTTTACTTATATTTTTTATGTTAAATAAAGTTGTTTGTATGTTTACTGTTTGGTTCTAAATTGCGTCTTACTGAGGAGAAACCACTATGTTAGTCTTTAGATTTCCAAACTGAAATTGATCAACAAACTCTTCAAAATCAGCTTTCTAAAAAACAACAAATCCAAAACAGATCTAGATGTCTTTTTAGCCAAGATTTGAACTACAGCCCTATTCATTGTCAGAATGAAGCAACACTCTTTTGTTACATAGGGTCATAGTTGTTTATTAGTCTAATGACCACAAGGGCATTTATAAGCCTAGCCATGCATCCCAAATCTCTGACAAGTTCTGGTGCCCTTGATTTTAGAATGTTTTTTAAAATGATTTTAAAACAATTTTAATAGTTTCTTCTTGTTTCTGTTGTTAATAACTGCATTTTAACTTTAATTAATAGATTATAATAAATTGAATAATGGATTAACTGAGTTAGAAATCATATAAATTAGCAAGCAGGAATACATGTATTATTCTGATGAAGTTTTCTGTCATGGAAATGAAAGCGCTAAATCTTTCTGCTTGGATTTACTTGAATACTGTCGTGCTGTGGTGTTAATAAAAGTGGAAACTATACAGCGTTTATTTCATTTTTTGTGGACTGAAAAGTTTTTTTAAAAGAACTCATTCAACTGGCCTTTTTTCTACGAAGCTGTGGGACTACCTTTATTGGATCCTGGTATGGAGATTTTGTGATTATTAGTGATTTTTTCTTCTCCGGAATCAATTTTGGTTGCTTATTAGATGTTTTTATGATCTTTAAGCTGTTTTAATGATATATATTTTATTCAAAATTTTTAACAGTATCATTTATTTATTTTATTACGTGACTATTGATCATTAAAATTGTGGGTTATGTGTATTTTTATCATTTCTTTTTATTTATGATATTTTCCATATTAGTCTACAAAGCTTAGGTGCTTAGTTTAAAGGAGATAGAATAATTATCTATGCTTAAACACTTTATTAATGACTGCTGTAGTCACATGATGTGATCTGAGGTATTTAAATAAGATTACTATGGTGAAAAAATGGTTCTGATTAATTACAATTGTAATGGATGAAAACGCTTGACTATTTGTTTTTTACTTATATTTTTATGTTAAATAAAGTTGTTTGTATGTTTACTGTTTGGTTCTACAGTGTGTCTTACTGAGGAGAAACCACTATGTTAGTCTTTAGATTTCCAAATTGAAATTGATCAACAAACTCTTCAAAATCAGCTTTCTCAAAATCAACAAATCCAAAACATACCTAGATGTCTTTTTAGCCAAGATTTGAACTACAGCCCTATTCATTGTCAGAATGAAGCAACACTCTTTTGTTACATAGGGTCATAGATGTTTATTAGTCTAATGACCATAAGGGCATTTTTAAGCCTAGCCATGCATCCCAAATCTCTGACAAGTTCTGGTGCCCTTGATTTTAGAATGTTTTTTAAAATGATTTTAAAACGATTTAAAAAGTTTCTTCTTGTTTCTGTTGTTAATAACTGCATTTTAACTTTAATTAATAGATTATAATAAATTGAATAATGGATTAATTGAGTTAAAAATCATATAAATTAACAAGCAGGAACACATGTATTATTCTGACGAAGTTTCCTGTCATGGAAATGAAAGCGCTAAATCTTTCTGCTTGGATTTACTTGAATACTGTCGTGCTGTGCTGTTAATAGAAGTGGAAACTATACAGCGTTTATTTAATTTTTTGTGGACTGAAAAGTTTTTTTAAAAGAATTCATTCACCTGGCCTTTTTTCTACGAAGCTGTGGGACTGCCTTTATTGGATCCTGGTACGGAGATTTTGTGATTATTAGTGAATTTTTCTTCTCCGGAATCCATTTTGGTTGCTTATTAGATGTTTTTATGATCTTTAAACTGTTTTAATGATACATATTTTATTCACAATTTTTAACAGTATCATTTATTTATTTTATTATGTGACTATTGATCATTAAAATTGTGGGTTATGTGTATTTTTATCATTTCTTTTTATTTATAATATTTTCCATATTAGTCTACAAAGCTTAGGTGCTTAGTTTAAATGAGATAGAATAATTATCTATGCTTAAACACTTTATTAATGACTGCTGTAGTCACATGATGTGATCTGAGGTATTTAAATAAGATTACTATGGTGAAAAAAATGGATCTGATTAATTCCAATTGTAATGGATGAAAACACTTGACCATTTGTTTTTTACTTATATTTTTTATGTTAAATAAAGTTGTTTGTATGTTTACTGTTTGGTTCTACAGTGCGTCTTACTGAAGAGAAACCACTATGTTAGTCTTTAGATTTCCAAACTGAAATTGATCAACAAACTCTTCAAAATCAGCTTTCTCAAAATCAACAAATCCAAAACAGATCTAGATGTCTTTTTAGCCAAGATTTGAACTACAGCCCTATTCATTGTCAGAATGAAGCAACACTCTTTTGTTACATAGGGTCATAGTTGTTTATTAGTCTAATGACCACAAGGGCATTTTTAAGCCTAGCCATGCATCCCAAATCTCTGACAAGTTCTGGTGCCCTTGATTTTAGAATGTTTTTTAAAATGATTTTAAAACGATTTAAAAAGTTTCTTCTTGTTTCTGTTGTTAATAACTGCATTTTAACTTTAATTAATGGATTATAATAAATTGAATAATGGATTAATTGAGTTAGAAATCATATAAATTAGCAAGCAGGAATACATTTATTATTCTGACTAAGTTTCCTGTCATGGAAATGAAAGCGCTAAATCTTTCTGCTTGGATTTACTTGAATACTATCGTGCTGTGGTGTTAATACAAGTGGAAACTATACAGCGTTTATTTCATTTTTTGTGGACTGAAATGTTTTTTAAAAAGAATTCATTCAACTGGCCTTTTTTCTACGAAGCTGTGGGACTGCCTTTATTGGATCCTGGTATGGAGAATTTGTGATTATTAGTGATTTTTTCTTCTCCGTAATCAATTTTGGCTGCTTATTAGATGTTTTTATGATCTTTAAACTGTTTTAATTATATATATTTTATTCACAATTTTTAACAGTATCATTTATTGATTTTATTAGTGACTATTGATCATTAAAATTGTGGGTTATGTGTATTTTTATTATTTCTTTTTATTTTTGATATTTTCCATATTAGTCTACAAAGCTTAGGTGCTTATCAGTTTAAAGGCGATAGAATAATTATCTATGCTTAAACACTTTATTAATGACTGCTGTAGTCACACTATGTGATCTGTGGTATTTAAATAAGATTACTATGGTGAAAAAAATGGTTCTGATTAATTCCAATTGTAATGGATGAAAACGCTTGACCATTTGTTTTTTACTTATATTTTTATGTTAAATAAAGTTGTTTGTATGTTTACTGTTTGGTTCTACAGTGTGTCTTACTGAGGAGAAACCACTATGTTAGTCTTTAGATTTCCAAACTGAAATTGATCAACAAACTCTTCAAAATCAGCTTTCTCAAAATCAACAAATCCAAAACAGACCTAGATGTCTTTTTAGCCAAGATTTGAACTACAGCCCTATTCATTGTCAGAATGAAGCAACACTCTTTTGTTACATAGGGTCATAGTTGTTTATTAGTCTAATGACCACAAGGGCATTTTTAAGCCTAGCCATGCATCCCAAATCTCTGACAAGTTGCGGTGCTCTTGATAAGTGTAAGCAGGGGCTTGGGAGGTGAAACATTTACAAGCAGGGGCTTAGGAGATGAACCATTTACAGGCTGCCTATGTCCATTAGAGACATAGGTTCATAGGTTCATAGGAGGTTACTAGGCCAGTGGTCCTAGAGCCTTTAAAAGCCTAGACATGTTTATCCCAAATTGCCCATTCTGTCTTTATTAACTGAACACATTTTGCAGAGCTAGTTTATGGTCAACACAGACTCACCATCTACATGAGGGACATAGGTGCTACCCCTGGAGTAAATTTGTGTTCTCCCATCCATTTGTCCACGTTGCACTTGAATAGGGGCAGTGAAGAGCTCTGCTTCATGTGAATTTGAAGTCTGGTCCAGAGAGAGTGGCAGCCCTGGGAGACATATTTGTCTCTCCAGCATGTTCTGTTAATGTCACAGACTAGGTTAAAATCCCTAGATCAAGTGACTCTTGTGCCATTAGATTTGTGTATGTGAAGTATATCCATCAGGGCAGGGTCAGAGACTGCCCTGTAGGCCAGGCACAAGTCTCCTTTCAGCAGCCTATACAATACAGTGTACAATGACAGGGCTTTTAGTCTATCCACAAACGTCATGGTTTTGAGGCCCTGTATTTTCTTGCTGAGGAACCTTTGTGGTCTCTGCAGCTGCTACAGGTGTCTTTTGAGGTATATGCAAAAGGGTGCATTGTACTCTTTAATGGTCTGATGAGGGCTGAGTGCAGTGGGGCTATAATAATCTTAGACCTGGATGCAATGTCCTTACTTATGAGGTGTGCAACATGGAATGCTTTCCTCACCACAGAGAAAACTGGTTCAAAGTTCAGATTGCTGTCTACCTATGTTCCTAGGTCTTGCACCTCTGGGTTTAAACTTAGTGGGGGCTGTTGTCAATATTGTAGTTAGAGGAGAATTTTAATTTGCAAAGGTAATAATAATGCAGTTTTTTGCATTTAGTTTTAGACTGTGGTTTTGGCACCAGTCATTTGTCTGTGTTAGTCCTTCCTGTAATATGTTAACATCATAGGGGACTCAAATATTGATTTGTAATCAATATTTGAACTTGGTAAACTAACTGCCATCTAATTTAGCTTTCCTTCCAAATAGGCATTATTTACAGAAATCCTACATCCTTCAGCCATTCATCTGGACAGTCTGATAGCCAACTCACAGTGAACCAGTCCTCATCAAATAAAAGCCGTCATGCCACAAGAGCCAACCACATTTGTGAAAAAGCACAAATCATCATCCCCTAGCCATTCATTCCTGCTTAAAACTGGATAAAATACTTACCACAAACTCAAATCCTCTTAAACCTATTGAGTAACCCTAACCCAGTGATATTTTCTCTTACCGTCTCAGAGCAGAGCAAAGGTTCTGCATGACCCTATTGCCCTGCAAGCAAAACCAATTAAACCAAGCAATTCTGTAACCTTCTCTCTGGCACTAACCATACTAATCTTTGCTCTCAACTTTTCCAATTTCTATTGTATAAAATAAAATAAACTATGCTTAGCTTCCATTCCCAAACCTGAACAAGTTAAAACTTTACCAGGTTTGTTCTGAGCCAGTGGGACTCCCAATTCTTCACATAACTCTACATAAGTCTGTATACCTACATCTTGCCCAGCTTGACCCTCACTAATACATCCAAGTAATGTACTGCTTTTTGATGGTTAACTTGCTTCTGCAAATCCATTGCATTGCCATGCTAAATGTCTCATATATAGCACATGTGACTGCAGACCTCATTGGAATAGCTCTGCCAAATTATATTTCCTATTTATGTAAATACCCAGCAATGGTCAATCCTCCTTTGTAATAGGCAAAAGATGAAAGGCTGACTTAATATTCAAATTAAATCCAGAGAAAAGAGTGTGTGCCCAAGCAGCCAAAATTCAAACACAAGAAAAGTCAAAACCTCAAGTGGTGCACCAAGCTTAGGAGTTACCTAAAACCAATCAGTAAAATATCAGAAAACCATGAAATTTTAATATAACAAACAAACTAAACAGGCCATTTAACTCATTCACTTTGGAGCAGCTCAGAAAAAGCTGCCTGCTTACTTCCACCATAGGAACAACAGTGCAGCCTGAACTCATTTTCAGAAAATCCATTTGTAATACCATACAGAAAACAAATATTGATAACTCTTTAAGTATAAGAGCTAGACTTAAGCAGACACTGACCTTTCCAACAATGTAAATGTTGATAGTGTGTATCAAAGTCATTATTAAATATTTGGCTAGGAATGCTGATATTGTGCATATTTTTTACCTTTTTTGAAAAGCAAAGCACAATATCTTGGTCAATGTACCATGTAGACCCATACAATTTGTATTTAACTTGTTTGTATGAATGTCAGCTTTAAAATGATACCTTAAACATTACTCTGTGATGCTCTTTTATGGAGATATTTACAGAAATATGATTAATATTATATTTCTCATAATTGATAAATAAACAAAGCATAATATCTCATCACCTGTAACAGACAGAGCCTACATATCAGTGTAGAAGTTGTGCGTCTCAATGTCAGCTTTAAAATGATGCATCATTTGTGTGATCACTATTCTCTCTTGCAAACATATGGGGATAATAATGAAAAGTATTGGAAATGTATAATTTTCATAATCCTACAAGACTGATCAACCTGTGATATCTGCACATGTGTACAGCACACAGACACAGTTCTTTTACCATGTCGTAAGGAGTAATACTGTCTTCAAAATTAGGTATTACTTGGCACACTGACATGTTCCCTTGCAAAGTTATTTACCAAAATATGAAAAAAATAATAATTTCCATAACCTAAATCTTAAACAGACTTTGATATCTGTACATGTGTACAACATGCAGACACAGTTCTTTTACCATGTTGGAACTATTCATACTGTCTTCAAAATGAAGTATCACATAGCACATTGACATGCTCCCTTGCAAAGTTATTTACCAAAATATGAAAAAAAATCATAATTTCCATAACCCAAGTCCTAAACAAACTCTGATATATGTAAATATGTTCAACACACAGACATGGTTCTTTTACCATGTTGGAGCTATTAATACTCTCTTCAAAATGAGGTATTACTTAGCACACTGACATGCTCCCTTGCAAAGTTATTTATCAAATTATGAAAAAAATCATAATTTCCATAACCCAAGTCCTAAACAAACTCTGATATATGTACAACCGTACAACATACAGACACATTGGAACTATTAATACTGTCTTCAAAATGAGGTATTACTTAGCACATTGACATGCTCCCTTGCAAATGTATTTACCAAAATATGAAAAAAATTCATAATTTACATAACGTAAGCCCTAAACAAACTGTGGTATATGTACATGTGTACAGCACAAGGTCACATTTCTTTCACCACGTTGTACGGACTAATACAGTCTTAACAATTAGGTATTACTTAGCACGTTGACATCTTTTCTTAGCTAAGTCATTCACTAAAATGTGAAACAATATCATAATTTTCATAACCTTAGTCCTAAAAAATACTTTTCCCATTTTATAAGTACTAATACTGTTTTCAAAATAAGGTCTTAGTCAGCATGTTGATATGTTCCCTAGCAAAATGGTTTACCAAAAATGAAAATTATCATTTTCATGGCCTAAGTCATAAACAACTTGTGATATCTGTACATGTATACAGCACACAGATACACTTATTTTACCATTTTGCAAGTACTGATACTGTCTTCAAAAAGTGGGTCTTATACAGAATGTTCCCTACCCTAGTTAGTAGCTAAAATATGAAAACATATAATACTTTTTATGACCTGAATCATAAACAAACTGTGATAGCTGATGACATATTTCCCTACCATACCTACCAACCAGGAAACCCCTACCAGACTATTAGAGTGGCTGTGGGTACAAATTGTGGTAAAGAAAAACATTCTTGCTCTAGCCAAAATACTACATGACTGGATACTGACAAGGGGATACAGAAAGGACACGTAAAGAAAAAAAAGCAGGCTCAGGACTGCCACTCTACTAATGAAATCTGGACAGGTATGGGGTTAAATGGCACTTGAGGGCACCTGAAGTGTCCCATACCAGTGCTGACTACCCATTCAGACTGCTGATACCAGCACCGTCTCATGACATACTTCAGTGTCAGCAATCTCCCTTACCTCTGCATTTTCCATTTCCATGTGTCCTTTCAGCAATGGACATAAGGAATCAAAGGGAGGAACTAAGCTAATGACTCTTGCCCTGACCTAAATACATTTACTTTATCTGAAGGGATGGAGAGTGACAGGAGAGTAATTCACAAAAAATATGAAACATATAACCACAATGGACACCTTTATCTGTCTCTTACAATAAAAATAATGGGAAAAAAGAAAAGAAACAAATTGGGGAAGACTTCTGCATGACTCCTCAATGACAGAAACCAAAATCTGGCATGTGCATTCAGCAATGTGTAATGACAGCTAGTAATGTGAATAGCACTGACGGCTGCTGAGGGTTTTACCTGACAAGTGATAATGACTCAGTGTTATATTGTAACTGCACACATTGTCAATTAATAATGAAGAATGACTTGCATTTCATTACTGCAAGGTTCATCATGCTCAGACAAAGGTGACAATTGCTGCACATACCCTGTTGAGCAGAGACATTCATTACATTCCTGGTGCAGGTGTAATGTAAGACTGAGTCATTGCCATCTGTTAGAGAAAGACCAGAGTAAATTAATAAAGGTAGTATGACACATATATTATTGAGCCCTTCCTCTCACCTACATTTTACACATGACAGACAAAGCCATGAATATTGTCCAAAATATATGGTTGCTCCGTGCCATAATTAGTGTACAAGTAATAACATTTATCTCACTGACCATCCTGCTGATTAGAATCAGGCACACAAATAACAAAGGCAGAAATATCTAAACTATCTGGTTGACCCATGTAAGAATTAGTCCAACATAAAACTAATTTTTATCTCACTGAACCATCCACCTGATTAGAATTAGATGCATAAGTGACAAAGACAGAAATATTGTCCCAAATATTTGGTTGATCAATGCTATAATTTGTGTAAAATCAGTAATAACATATTGTTCCCAAATTTGTGTCTTGAC
>NW_025058079.1:0-6172 GCF_019279795.1 Protopterus annectens | reverse complement strand
TGGGTGTCAAGCCTTGGCAAGTTCAAGATAGGCTGTGTGAACTGCCTTACCCTCGTCTATGGCTTAGGTGACTGTTTCAAAGAAGTCAATCAGGTTTAGGAAACATGATCTGCCAATCACTAACCCAAACTGGGTGGGGTCCAGAGTTTGGAGGTACCAATATCTGTTTACGAGTTCCATGACAATATGTTCCATGGCCTTTCAAACCAGGCTCATCAGGCTAATAGGGCGATAGTTGCTGGGGTCCGTGATGGCTCCCCCTTTGTGGAGTGGCATAACTGCTGCTGTGCGCCATTCAGTGGGTACAAAGCCTGTTGTGAGGCTATGATTGAACATGGTGCTTAAGTGGGGGGCCAGTTCATTCTGAAGTTGTGTAGAACCCAGACGGGGATGTTGTCTGGTCCCATCCCATGGATGCTGTGTTCTTGGCTTTGGAGAGTGCAGTTTTTACCTTCTCAGTTGTGATTGCAGGGGCTCTGTATTCTTCCGGTATGGATATGGGCCCTTTAGGGGTGGGGGGGGAGTAAAGTTAGCACTGAACCTATTAACCAGGATGTTGGCGATATCAGTTGGTTCCATAATTTTCATGCCATTGTGCTGACACTCAGAGCAGATCTGGGTGTTGCCATTGAGATTCTTGACATAGAATGCTTTGTGGTTGTCCTTAGAGTCAGTGGCAATCTTGTTTTCACAGCTGGCTTTGGAGGATTTTATGAGGGATCTCAGCTTCTTACTGATGCTGACCAGGGAGCTCCTCCACTCATGGGGTTTCGATATGTTTTAGTTATTTTGTACTAGGCAATGAAGTACTGTGATGCTACTGTACTACATAAAGCTAATACTAAAACAATGGCTAAGGAGATAGTTTTATTATTTTCTAGAGTATGAAATACTCATTGACCAAGGGACTCCATTTCTGTAAAGAATACTATATCAACTGTACCACTGATTTAAGGTCAAGCAACTAAATGTATTATTTATTTATTTATTTATTTGTTTAACATTTGTTTACCAGGAAAGTCTAACTGAGATAGAGCCCATTTTTAGTGGAGGCCGAGGGAGAAATGCTCCAGATGCATGTCTTTGGAATGTGGGAAGAAACAGGAGCACCTGGAGGAAACCCATGCAAATGCAGGGAGGACATGCAGACTCCACACAGAAAGCACCCCAGCTGAGAATCAAAACGGAAAACCTCTTGCTGTGAGGCAACAATGCTAACTGCTGCACCACTCCACTGCCATTAAAACATGATAAATAGCTACAGAAAGATTTTTTGAAGCACAACTTCAATGGGACATTTTTTTGAGCATCGTCTGCCTGATGACTGTGTTCCTGGAGATTTAGTTTTGTGGAAGCCTGGAAAGAACTTAATCAATACAGCAGATTACAATATGTGAAAATGTTGTGTGACTTATATACAGAGCAAGTTATTGAACTGAATTCAGGTATAACTTTGTATAACACACTTAAATTGAGTACATCAGCTATTAAATTTAAAATGAAGCTTGAGAATATTCAAGATAAATTAATAAAGAAATGAGGTACAAATAAAAGAAAACTGAAAAATATGAGACCAATAAAGCAGATTATGAAAACAAGACACTGTGGGACTTCCTTTGGTTCTAGTAAAAAGTTGTTTGATTGCAGAATTGGGTCAAACTGATGATCAAAACTGTGTGTGTATGTAAGTAAGCTGATTAATAATGACAACATTATTACTCTGAATATGAATAATAATAATAAAAATATGACAGAGGTTGAGGTCAAAGAAAGAAGTGTGCAGTTTATGTCTTGTACATCCCCTAGGCTTGTTCGGAGAGGGAATAATCATAGCTCTCAAACTTCCATCTGTTAAATGAGGAACACTGCCTCTAATAATGTGTAACAAATGGACAAAATGTGTAACACCTTCTATCAGCTTACTAACAACTTCAACAAGGAAGGTCCAGGATGGTTAAAATGTGCTACTTTATGCTTATAAAATTTTCATTTGATTAATTAATATGATTCAGTACTATTTACCATAGATATGAGTTAAGAACATCCTAATGCTGAATGTGTGACAGACCCTTTCAATGTGAAACTTTGAAGAATGTGGACTTTTTAAGACCCAAAATGAGGAACATTCCTCATAAAGAGGTACACTTGAGAGGTATGGGAATAATCAACAAGATATTTTGTAACCAATGGTCAATCTTTTTTACAGTACCAGCCAATAGAAATGCATCAGATTGCAGAGAAAGGAAGAATAATGTGGGCAAAAGTTGTGGCACAACAGCTGAGAAGAAAGAACTTTTGCAACAATTTTTATCACAAAAACAAATGGAATGGGAAGAAGTGGACTTAATGAGAGGTAGTTCTGTCAATGTTGAATTTAAGATTTAATTTATCTAGTAATTTGTTAAATGTGACTGAAGTTAAATTGCTTTGTCGCAGGTGGTCATTTGTACCTGCAATTAAAAACCTTGCTGTAACATCCCTAGAAATATAGAATAATATTACATCTTAACCAAGCATTAAAGTCCATGCTGAAAAAGTTATTGAAGAAAATGGAAAAAAACTGGGACCATTTTTTACCAAAACTCTTGTTTTCCATTAGAGAAGTACCACATGTCTCAACAGAGTTCAGTCCTTTTGAGTTACTGCATGGCAGGCACCCTTGGGAACTGTTAGATATTGCCAGAGAAACATGGGAAAAAGAGGAAACCCCATAAAAGTGTAAATAGGACACTATGTCTACATACAAGATAGCCTGAGTCTAGGATCACACAGAAATGCTGTACATGAGGTTGTAATGAAATGGTTTAAAATGCTATTTATTTGTACTTTGATGACTGGGTTGGTGTCTTTCAGGGAAGACCTGTGGTATTATTCATACTGACTCAGGGAAATATGGCCAGGACACTGGGAAACTTCCCCTACTCTTCTTGGTAAGTGCTGGGGCATCTTTTAGATCCACCTAAGCTACCACAAATTGAGGCAGATGGGGCCTCAGTTTATCACTCATCCGAACAATGATGCACTAAGAAGTGCACTACCTTCTACTGCACTGTAGGATCAGTACTGGAAAGTTAATACAACTACCTGGTTTGGGAACAGAACCTACAGCCCTCTGAACTGAAGGGATGTGTGCGATCTACTGAGCCACTGAGACTGATATTAAGCACAGTCATTTTGAGTTGCTACATGGCAGGCACCACTGGGGACTGTTAGATATTTCTATTGGAAGTTGGGGAAAAATATGGATAACTGAGG
The DNA here is from genome assembly GCF_019279795.1 of Protopterus annectens. NCBI lineage: Eukaryota > Metazoa > Chordata > Ceratodontiformes > Protopteridae > Protopterus > Protopterus annectens. The sequence continues at coordinate 2,917 of NW_025058079.1, read as the reverse complement.
AGCCAAAAGTGAGTGCAGTGTTCCCATAATGTTAGTCCTTAAGCCTAATAAAATCATCATGGTTTGTAGTAATTTTAAGAAGCTGAACAACATTCAGACATAAGTTGCTTGACATGGGCAATTATATACTAATACTAAAAATACTGGAGAAGACAGGAACTGCATCAAACGATTGACAGCATATCTCTCAACTGTACAGATTTTCACAGAATGTCCAGATTTTTTGCCACATATTTTTGATCCATTTTCCGTGAAACTGTGATATTCAGGCAAAATATTGACAAGTCATTAAAGACTAAAGTCAGAAAATAATGACAAACATTTAAGTTTCAGACTTCATACTCTTCAGAAAATGTATACCAACACAAAATCTTCTTCTTTCAGCTTTTTCCCAGTTAGGGGTCGCCACAGCGGATCACCTGTCTGCTCATGATTGCCAGTGGAGTTTTACAGTGCCGAGGTGCCAGCCCGGTGCCCAACCTTCCACAGAAGGCACACACATGCACACACTCATACCTAGGGTCAATTTGGAGTGTCCAATCCACCTACAGCATGTCTTTGGGATGTGAGAGGAAACCGGAGCACCCAGAGGAAACGCACGTGACCACAGGGAGAACATGCAGACTCCACACAGAGGGCACCCCAGCCGCGAATCAAACCAGAGAACATCTTGTCGGTGGTGGCAGCACTAACCGCTGCACCACAGTGGCCACCCATGCCAACACACAAAATCTGTTATTCTATTAAATTTCTAAGTTTAAAAGAGCAATATTTAAAAAATGCCCCTATTTTTGAGCTTTTTCCCCCAATTATTTATGGCTTTGTCCAAATTTCTTGCTCTACGAGTTTGAGAGGTATGACTGACAGATGTTTAAGGTGTGGGACTGACTTGACTCAACCTGTCATAATACAGGTTGCCTATCAATAGCAAGAGATGCCTTCCAATTGGCATAACACCAATGGCTTCAAGCTGTGTGTGGGGAGGGGGTCGAATTTTTAGCATATCAAGTGCCCAAATGAAGTAGATATAGTAAATTGTGCTGTGTTTCTATGTAAAGTTTGTAAGCAGAACTGCTATTACAGAGAAGAAGTGGTTCCTTTAAGCATATAAGACAAATAAAGTTGTTTCTTTAAGAACAGAGAGGAGTTGCTGTTATAGTGTTGGAGGATGGCATGATGGTTAAAGTGTTTACCTTACAAACCAAAGGTGCAGGGTTTGATTCTCACATGGGGTAACTGGCTAGGCTTAAAGTGGTCCACAAGGACAGTTAGTCTCATACTAACCTAAGTATTGCTATCAGTTTAAATGAAAGTGTTGCTTTAAGAGGAGAAAAAAAGCTTTGCTGCACAAGCTAGAGCGTGCTTTCAACAATCTATCTTGCTGTTTTAAAAATAGTGACTCTCCACTAAAACTTAACTTTTTAGAAAGGTAAAACTTAAGTTACCTACTTTCATATCTAACTTATCTAGTGCACACTGCAGTTTAGGATAAACCATTTTTTTTCATCTTACCTTTAAGCATCCCTGTGACTAGCACTTATTCTAATACCTGCTGGAAAGCACTAGGAAGCCGTAAACTGATACAAGCACTCAACTCTCCTTGTTAATAAGGAGAAGTTAATCGTAGGCACTAAACAGCCTATAATTGCAAAGTACCTTGCTAAGGTAAGGCAAAACAGCTCCTGTACGTGACAAAAAAAGCACCAAACCAGGCATGTCCAAGGGTCAGCTTCCGGTGATTGCTCCTGTCCACCTGGTGAATCTGGGCATACTGGAGCAATGCAGAAATTGCCTCATGTACACAGGCAACCCTCTCCTCCTGCCATCCAATACTACAACCTGTGAGAGATGCAATTACATAGTCAAACAGGAAGCAAAGCTCTCTCCACCCAAGATTGTGCTAGACAGTCAAGAGGAGAAGGTTAACATCTGCACTACATCTCAAGCAGCACATAGCCCTTCTAAACCCACACCACCAACACCCACACATAGCAACATTAAATCCACATATGCAGAGGCCCTTAACTGTAACCTGCCCAAGCAACAAGGACCTCCAAAACTGGAATGCAAACAAACACCAATCACAACCAAAGTGTCACATAGCTCACAACACCAGTGTGCCACCAAGCAACTGCCCCTAAGACAAGACAACGTACCTAACACTTTAGTCATAGGTGACTCTATAGTCAGGCACACTGATGTCCCACTCTCCAGGCTGAACAAGGAGAAAATTACAGTCAGCTGCCTGTCGGGTGCCAGAATCCACCATATAATGCATGCACTCAAGTCACTTCACAACAAGTACAAATATGACTCTGTCATTGCCCATGTTGGAGTGAATGACTTGAGACATACCTCCCTGGACTACATGAAAAGAGAACTGGAGGAGCTCTCGGATCATGTGGCCCAGGCAGGTATGATCCTAGCTCTGAGTAGCATCCTGCCTTCGCCCAGAATTATACCACAATATAAGGACAAAATGATTGACTTTAACAATTGGCTAAGCTTCTGGTGTCATTCAAAGGGGATCCAGTATCTGTCTACCTGGGACGACATGATCGACAGACCACGATTCTTTGCCAGAGATGGTCTACACCTGTTGCCCCTGGGATTCATGTTACTGGCTAAGGCTCTTGCCACCCCTATAGTGCCTTTTTTTAGGCAAAGTTCAAAGGACAAAACCACCACCGTAACAGGTACAACCATGCAAATTCTGAAGGTAATGCTACTCAATGCTAGAAGTCTAAACCTCAAAATGCACTCTTTCATGGCACTCCTAAAAATGGAGAACATTGATATCTGTGCAGTAACTGAGACCTGGTTCAAGGCTCTAGAGAGCACCCCTACAATACCAGGCTACAACTCTTACCATACTTTTCGGCCACCAAACCAGGACCGAAACACTAAAGGTGGAGGA
>NW_025058078.1:0-4384 GCF_019279795.1 Protopterus annectens | reverse complement strand
TCAAAAGGGGTTTATTTTGGGACCCGGTTTTTAATTTTGTTTTTTTTTTTTTTTTTTAGGGGGGCTTTTTTTTTTTTTGCTTTTTTTCAAGCAGGGGTTTTTTTGGGGCAAAAAAAGATTTAAAATACAAACCCCTGGAAATTTTGTTTTTTTTTTTTCCCCCAAAGAGGGAAAAAAAAAAGGGGCTAAGGGGGGGGGGGGGGGGGGGGGGGAGGTTTTTGAAATTTTTTCTGCCCAAAGGTTTTTTTTGGGGGGGGGAAAAAGGGTTTTAACTATCCACCCTACAAAGGGGTAGGGCAATCCTGGTTCTGGCTTAACTGCCAGTTTCAGTATGACCGCTATTGTTTTTAGCTTTCTTCTTGCATTTCAAGCATGTTTCTGCATAGCGAAAAATACACCTGGAAAGTTGTTTTTCCAAGAGGGAAAAGCTAGGAGGCTGAAACTCTGCAGGTGTGTAGGGTATTATCCACCCTACAAAGGGTAGGGCAATCCTGGTTCTGGCTTAACTGCCAGTTTCAGTATGACCGTTTATTGTTTTTAGCTTTCTATTTGCATTTCAAGCATGTTTCTGCATAGAGAAAAAATACACCTGGAAAGTTGTTTTTCTCCAAGAGGAAAAAGCTAGGAGGCTGAAACTCTGCAGGTGTGTAGGGCATTATCCACCCTACAAAGGGTAGGGCAATCCTGGTTCTGGCTTAACTGCCAGTTTCAGTATGACCGCTTATTGTTTTCAGCTTTCCCTATGCATTTCAAGCATGTTTCTGCATAGAGAAAAAATACCTCTGGAAAGTTATTTTCTCCAAGAGGGAAAAAGCTAAAGGCTGAAACTCTGCAGGTGTGTAGGGTATTATCCACCCTACAAAAGGGTAGGGCAATCCTGGTTCTGGCTTAACTGCCAGTTTCAGTATGACCGCTTATTGTTTTTAGCTTTCCCTATGCATTTCAAGCATGTTTTTGCATAGAGAAAAATACACATGGAAAGTTGTTTTTCTCCAAGAGGAACTAGCTAGGAGGCTGAAACTCTGCAGGTGTGTAGGCTATTATCCACCCTACAAAGGGTAGGACAATCCTGGTTCTGGCTTAACTGCCAGTTTCAGTATGACCGCTTATTGTTTTTACCCTTCTTTTTGCATTTCAAGCATGTTTCTGCATAGAGAAAAAATACCTCTGGAAAGTTGTTTTTCTCCAAGAGGGAAAAAGCTAGGAGGCTGAAACTCTGCAGGTGTGTAGGGTATTATCCACCCTACAAAGGGTAGGGCAATCCTGGTTCTGGCTTAACTGCCAGTTTCAGTATGACCGCTTATTGTTTTTAGCTTTCCCTATGCATTTCAAGCATGTTTTTGCATAGAGAAAAAATAAACCTGGAAAGTTGTTTTTCTACAAGAGGGGAAATAGCTAGGAGGCTGAACTCTGCAGGTGTGTAGGGTATTATCCACCCTACAAGGGGTAGGGCAATCCTGGTTCTGGCTTAACTGCCAGTTTCAGTATGACCGTTTATTGTTTTTAGCTTTCTTTTTGCATTTCAAGCATGTTTCTGCATAGAGAAAAAAATACCTCTGGAAAGTTGTTTTTCTCCAAGAGGGAAAAAGCTAGGAGGCTGAAACTCTGCAGGTGTGTAGGGTACTATCCACCCTACAAAGGGGTAGGGCAATCCTGGTTCTGGCTTAACTGCCAGTTTCAGTATGACCGTTTATTGTTTTTAGCTTTTTTTTATGCATTTCAAGCATGTTTTTGCATAGATAAAAAATACACCTGGAAAGTTGTTTTTCTCCAAGAGGGAACAAGCTAGGAGGCTACAACTCTGCAGGTGTGTAGGGTATTATCCACCCTACAAAAGGGTAGGACAATCCTGGTTCTGGCTTAACTGCCAGTTTCAGTATGACCGTTTATTGTTTTTAGCTTTCCCTATGCATTTCAAGCATGTTTCTGCATAGAGAAAAAATACCTCTGGAAAGTTGTTTTTCTCCAAGAGGGAACAAGCTAGGAGGCTGAAACTCTGCAGTTGTGTAGGGTATTATCCACCCTACAAAAGGGTAGGGCAATCCTGGTTCTGGCTTAACTGCCAGTTTCAGTATGGCCGTTTATTGTTTTTAGCTTTCCCTATGCATTTCAAGCATGTTTCTGCATAGAGAAAAAATACCTCTGGAAAGTTGTTTTTCTCCAAGAGGGAAAAAGCTAGGAGGCTGAAACTCTGCAGGTGTGTAGGGTATTATCCACCCTACAAAGGGTAGGGCAATCCTGGTTCTGGCTTAACTGCCAGTTTCAGTATGACCGTTTATTGTTTTTAGCTTTCTTTTTGCATTTCAAGCATGTTTCTGCATAGAGAAAAAAATACCTCTGGAAAGTTGTTTTTCTCCAAGAGGGAAAAAGCTAGGAGGCTGAAACTCTGCAGGTGTGTAGGGTACTATCCACCCTACAAAGGGGTAGGGCAATCCTGGTTCTGGCTTAACTGCCAGTTTCAGTATGACCGTTTATTGTTTTTAGCTTTCCCTATGCATTTCAAGCATGTTTTTGCATAGAGAAAAAATACACCTGGAAAGTTGTTTTTCTCCAAGGGGGAAAGAGCTAGGAGGCTAAAACTCTGCAGGTGTGTAGGGGATTATCCACCCTACAAAGGGGTAGGGCAATCCTGGTTCTGGCTTAACTGCCAGTTTCAGTATGACCGTTTATTGTTTTTAGCTTTCCCTATGCATTTCAAGCATGTTTCTGCATAGAGAAAAAAATACCTCTGGAAAGTTGTTTTTCTCCAAGAGGGAACAAGCTAGGAGGCTGAAACTCTGCAGGTGTGTAGGGTATTATCTACCCTACAAAAGGGTAGGGCAATCCTGGTTCTGGCTTAACTGCCAGTTTCAGTATGATCGTTTATTGTTTTTAGCTTTCCCTAGGCATTTCAAGCATGTTTTTGCATAGATAAAAAATACACCTGGAAAGTTGTTTTTCTCCAAGAGGGAACTAGCTAGGAGGCTGAAACTCTGCAGGTGTGTAGGGTATTATCCACCCTACAAAAGGGTAGGACAATCCTGGTTCTGGCTTAACTGCCAGTTTCAGTATGGCCGTTTATTGTTTTTAGCTTTCTTTTTGGATTTCAAGCAGTTTCTGCATAGAGAAAAAAATACCTCTGGAAAGTTGTTTTTCTCCAAGAGGGAACAAGCTAGGAGGCTGAAACTCTGCAGGTGTGTAGGGTATTATCCACCCTACAAAAGGGTAGGGCAATCCTGGTTCTGGCTTAACTGCCAGTTTCAGTATGACCGTTTATTGTTTTTAGCTTTCCCTATGCATTTCAAGCATGTTTTTGCATAGAGAAAAAATACACCTGGAAAGTTGTTTTTCTCCAAGAGGGAAAAAGCTAGGAGGCTAAAACTCTGCAGGTGTGTAGGGTATTATCCACCCTACAAAGGGGTAGGGCAATCCTGGTTCTGGCTTAACTGCCAGTTTCAGTATGACCGTTTATTGTTTTAGCTTTCCCTATGCATTTCAAGCATGTTTCTGCATAGAGAAAAAAATACCTCTGGAAAGTTGTTTTTCTCCAAGAGGGAAAAAGCTAGGAGGCTGAAACTCTGCAGGTGTGTAGGGTACTATCCACCCTACAAAGGGGTAGGGCAATCCTGGTTCTGGCTTAACTGCCAGTTTCAGTATGACCGTTTATTGTTTTTAGCTTTCCCTATGCATTTCAAGCATGTTTTTGCATAGAGAAAAAATACACCTGGAAAGTTGTTTTTCTCCAAGAGGGAAAAAGCTAGGAGGCTAAAACTCTGCAGGTGTGTAGGTTATTATCCACCCTACAAAGGGGGTAGGGCAATCCTGGTTCTGGCTTAACTGCCAGTTTCAGTATGACCGTTTATTGTTTTTAGCTTTCCCTATGCATTTCAAGCATGTTTCTGCATAGAGAAAAAATACACCTGGAAAGTTGTTTTTCTCCAAGAGGGAAAAAGCTAGGAGGCTGAAACTCTGCAGGTGTGTAGGGTACTATCCACCCTACAAAGGGGTAGGGCAATCCTGGTTCTGGCTTAACTGCCAGTTTCAGTATGACCGTTTATTGTTTTAGCTTTCCCTATGCATTTCAAGCATGTTTCTGCATAGAGAAAAAAATACCTCTGGAAAGTTGTTTTTCTCCAAGAGGGAACAAGCTAGGAGGCTGAAACTCTGCAGGTGTGTAGGGTATTATCCACCCTACAAAAGGGTAGGGCAATCCTGGTTCTGGCTTAACTGCCAGTTTCAGTATGACCGTTTATTGTTTTTAGCTTTTTTTTATGCATTTCAAGCATGTTTCTGCATAGAGAAAAAAATACCTCTGGAAAGTTGTTTTTCTCCAAGAGGGAAAAGCTAGGAGGCTGAAACTCTGCAGGTGTGTAGGGTATTATCCACCCTACAAAGGGGTAGGGCA
>NW_025058077.1:0-6798 GCF_019279795.1 Protopterus annectens | reverse complement strand
GTTCTGTAGCTAGGAACTTGTTGATTGCCATTGTAGCTTGTAGTATTTTTTTGATATCTGTTCTTTAGCTCCTAGAAGGCTTACCACATAAGTGCTACATCTTGTGCTATTTCTCCTAAAATATCTGAGCTTTGGCTGGCTAAGATCTACCGACAGTCAACAGGATGCAAAATTGAATTTAAGTACACTTTTATCTGCACTTTTTCATATAGTACTGCATTTTATTTATTTATTTTTTCACTGAATATTAATTGAATTGAAAATGTTGGTCTCTGTATCTGTACAGAGAACTTGTTAGAAGTTAGCCATTGGTAGCAGTAGGGGGTAGTTTCATTTCTTCGATATATTGTGTGTATTTAGCTCCTAGCCTAGATGGTGTCTCTTACCATATAAGTGTTACATCTTGTGCTATTTCTGCTACAATATCTGAGCTTTGGCTGGGTAAGATCCACCAGTAGTCAGCTGTACGTATAAGCAAATTTAATTACACTAGTATCTGCACTTTTTCATATACTACTGCATTTTATTCATATATTTTTTCACTGAATATTAAATGAATTGAAAATTTTGGTCTCTGTGTCTGTACAGAGAACTTGTTAGAGAAATAGGTAACAGTAGGGGGTAGTTTACTTTCTTTGATATTCTGTGTGTTTAGCCCTAGCCTAGAGGGCTTCTTCACTACATAAGTGTTACATCTTGTGCTATTTCTGCTAAAATATCGAGCTTTGGATCATTAGGATCACCTGCAGTCAACTGGACGTGATAGTTAATTTAAATAAAACTGTATCTGCACTTTTCATATAGTACTTTGTTTTATTTATTTTTCACCAATAAATGAATTGAAAATGTTAATCACTGTGTCTGTACAGAGAACATTTAGAATATTAGCCATTGGTAGCAGTAAGGGGTGTTTCATTTGTTTGATATTTTGTGTGTTTAGCTCCTTGGCTATGGGCTTCTCTTTCCATATATGATGTTACATCTTGTGCTGCTATTTCTGCTGCTAAAATATCTGGAGCTTTGAAAGCATTAAGATCTACCTGCAGTTAACTAGACATATCACATTAATTTAATTACACTTTATCACTTTTCATATAGTACTGCATTTTATTTATTTTTTCACTGAATATTAATTCAATTGAAAATTTTGTCTCTGTGTCTGTACAGAGAACTTGTTAGAAGTAAGCCATGGTAGCAGTAGGGGATAGTTTTTGAAAATTTTGTCTCTGTGTCTGTACGGAGAAATTGTTAGAAGTAAGCCATTTGTAGCAATAGGGGTAATATTCTGTGTGTTTAGCAGCCAACCTGAAGGAGCTATCTTACACATATAAATTACATTTTGTGCCATTCCTTCTAAAATATCTGAACTTTGGCAGGGTAAGATCTACCTGCAGTCAACTGGACGTATAAGTGAATTTAAGTACACTTTTATCTGCACATTTTAATATAGTACTGCATTTTATTTATTTAGTTTTTTGACTGAATATTAATTGAATTGAAAATGTTGGTCTTTGTTTCTGTACAGAGAACTTGTTAGAAGTTAGCCATTGGCAGCAGTAGGGGGTAGTTTCATTTCTTTGATATATTGTGTGTGTTTAGCTCCTAGCCTAGAGGGCATCTCTTACCACATAAGTCTTACATCTTGTGCTATTTCTGCTAAAATGTCTGAGCTTTGGCTGGCTAAGATCTACCTGCAGTCAATTGGACGTATAAGCGAGTTTAAGTACACTCGTATCTGCACTTTTTCATATAGTACTGCATTTTATTTAGTTTTTTCACTGAATATTAATTGAATTGAAAAATTGAGTCTCTGTGTCTGTAGAGAGAACTTTTTAGAAGTTAGCCACTTCTAGCAGTAGGGGGAGTTTCACATTTTTGATATTCTTTGTGTTTAGTTCATAGCCTAGAGGGCTTTTCTTACCATATAAGTGTTACATCTTGGCCTTATTTTCTTAACACAAAATATCTGAGCTTTGGCTGCCTACGATCCACCTGCAGTCAACTGGATGTATAAGCAAATTTAAGTACACTTTTATCTGCACTTTTTCATATAGTACTGCATTTTTTTATTTATTTTTTTACTGAATATTAATTGAATTGAAAGTTTTGGTCTCTGTCTCTGTACAAAGAATTTGTTAGAAGTTAACCATTAGTAGCTGTAGGGAGTAGTTTAATTTCATTGATATTCTGTGTGTTTAGATCCTAGCCTAGTGGGCTTCTCTTACCATATAAGTGTTACATCTTGTGCTATTTCTGCTACAATATCTGAGCTTTGGCTGCCTAAGATCCACCTGCAGTCAACTGGATGTATAAGCAAATTTAAGTACACTTTTATCTGCACTTTTTCATATAGCACTGCATTTTATTTATTTATTTTTTCACTGAATATTAATTCAATTGAAAATTTTGTCTCTGTCTGTCACAGGAGAAAGATTGTTAGAAATGTAAGCCATTTTCCCAACTAATAGGGGTAGTTTCATTTCTTTGATATTCTGTGTATTTAGCTCCTAGCCTAAAGGGTGTCTCTTACCATATAAGTGTTACATCTTGTGCTATTTCTGCTAAAATATATGAGCTTTGGCTGGCTAAGATCTACCAGTAGTCAACTGTATGTATAAGCAAATTTAAGTACACTAGTATCTGCACTTTTTCATATAGTACTGCATTTTATTTATTTATTTTTTCACTATATATTAATTGAATTGAAAATTTTGGTCTCTGTGTCTGTATAGAGAACTTTTTAGAAGTTAGCCATTGGTCGCAGTAGGGGGTAGTTTCATTTCTTTGATATTCTGTGTTTAGCTCCTAGCCTAGAGGGCTTCTCTTACCATATAAGTGTTACATCTTGTGCTATTTCTGCTAAAATATCTGAGCCTTTACTGGCTAAGATCTACCTGCAGTCAACTGGACGTATAAGCGAATTAAAATAAACGTGTATCTGTACTTTTTCATATAGTACTTCATTTTTTTTATTTTTTCACTGAATATTAAATAAATTGAAAATGTTGGTCTCTGTGGCTGTACAGAAAACTTGTTAAAAGTTATCCATTGGTAGCAGTAAGGGGTTGTTTCATTTCTTTGATATTCAGTGTGTTTAGCTCTTAGCCTAGAGGTCTCTTACTATATAAGTTTTACATCTTGTGCTATTTCTGCTAAAATATCTGAGCTTTGGCTGGCTAAGATCTACCTGCAGTCAACTGGAGGTATAAGTGAATTTAAGCAGACTTTTATCTGCACTTTTTCATATAGTACTGCATTTTATTTATTTATTTTTTCACTAAATATTAATTGAATTGAAAATGTTGGTCTCTGTGTCTGTGCAGAGAACTTGTTAGAAGTTAGCCATTGGTAGCAGTAGGGGTAGTTTAGTTTCTTTCAAAGTCTGTGTGTTTAGTGCCTAGCCTAGAGAGCTTCTCTTACCATATAAGTGTTACATCTTGTGCTATTTCTGCTAAAATATCTGAGCTTTGTCTGGCTAAGATCTACCTGTAGTCAACTGGACGTATAAGCGAATTTAAATACATTTTTTTCTGCACTTTTTCATATAGTACTGCATTTTATTTATTTTTTCACTGAATATTAATTGAATTGAAAATGTTGGTCTCTGTATCTGTACAGAGAACTTTTTAGAAGTTAGCCATTGGTAGAAGCAGTGGGTGTTAGATATTATGAATATAAGGCTGAAATTAATTCTGTTGTAAATATGCTGAAAGAAAAAGTTTGCTTGAATATATGTATAGAGTTTACAATGTGCATTCATACTATATGTATAACAGACAGGCTTCTCTTCACAGCATCAGAAAATGCCTAACAAAGCAATACTGGAAAACAAGCATTACATGATTTTCTCATGTTTGTAGAACATAAATTCAGCAATACGTGATGTTTTTCCAGTAGGAACAGCTTATACAGATGTTTCCTTTCAGAATGGCATCCTCACATCAGAAAAAGTGCTTAAATCACAAAAGGACAATAGAAAAGTCTAAAAACAGACATTATGTGACTTCCCACATAAGGCCAGAAAAACATACCAAGAGGAAATGTGTGTGTGACTAGCTCTGTATATAGCAATTGTAGTAATTCAGTTATGAGAGAGAAGGACAGAGAGGTATTTTGTAGAAGTCATCATTCATATCTGTAATGAAGAAAAACTTTGTAAATATAAGCTACAAATCTGACAGACTACGTGTGGTTTGTTATAAAATAAGTTATCTGTAACTGTGCTTATAGCTGCAAAATATATTTCTTTATCAGTGTGCAATTTGAAAGGCTTGGTGCTTTAAACAGACTAAAGATGGAGTCATGCAGAGCTATGTGTCTCTGATTCAGCAGTAAAGAGCACAGCAAGACTGTGTGTCTTAAGAAAACTTCAAATCCATCACACCAAGCAAGCAGTAAGCAGAGCAGCTCAATATAATTTTTCAATGGTGACCCTTTGACAATGTTCCTAGCCTGTACCCAAAAACAGGGGGAGTGAATGGGTAATGTCACTCCTGTAAAAGCACAGTAACGTTTATGTGAAGTACTTCAGATTTCTACAGTTTTCAACAGTTTGTAGCAATACAGTTTAATACGTCTAAACGTGAGACTGCATTGCAGGAAGGTGGAGCAGTTCCATAAATTCTCCAGAAAAGGTACAAGATGAAGTTGTAAGACTGAATCTGCCAGTTTTGCTGTACCAACTTTACAAGTGACTACAGAAACTTTTCAACCATCTACAGTAAAGCGGCTTGGCCATCTGCCTGTCTGTTGACTGGTAAGAAAATTATTCTGTGTTACATACAGTATGAATGCCATAGAGGTAATAATAATAACAGAATAAATGTATATACAGCATATTAGCAAATGTAAAACCTTATTAGGGCAACTTAATAATAAGGCATTATGCAAATGGATTGCAATTTGATAGTAAGGCATTATGCAAATGGATTATAATATTTGACTGCTATCTGAAATAAAATCATGGGTGGTATAAAAATGTTTATTGTGTGTACAATGTCATAAAAATACAGTGCATGGCATTATCCAAAGGTTAGACTGTACAGACAAAAATTGTAAAGGTAAAGAACCAAGAAAAGTTAATATGTTGACATTATATTCAAATGTTAGTTATGTCCTGTCACCAGATGTAAAAGGTTTATTTCAGAGTTGCAACAACAGTCAAATCAGTTACTGATAGAAACTCTAGTACATTTTGTCACAAAAGAATGTAATAAACTTCTAAAAGACAGACACAATGAGTTCAGGAAGCTTAGACAAGTTATACACACATCTTTTCAAAAGGGCATAGGAGTTTCAAATTCAGCAGAACAGCTTACTAAAGAATGTCAAAAAGACCATGCAACATTACAGGAAATTCAACAGCAGTTGCAGGATAAAGGAAATAAATTAGCTGAACTGACAAAGACTGGGAACTTCCTGCATACACAGTTAATCTGTGCAAAAGAAATATATTTTATAATATGTTTATGTTTTGAAAATGGTTAAACATACATGGTAGGATGGTAGGATCTGATGTCTGGACAAATCATTCTCAAATGTTTTACTTTCATTCAGTTAAAGCAAGACATCTATCAGTACTAGAGTAAAGTAAAGCATATGACTGCAATTCTTAGCATAGTCAAAAGGTACACAACAGTTTTAGCGTATAAAAATTAAAAACAAAAATAGTTACACAAAACAGTTCTAGTGCATAAAGTTAAATGAAAATAGTTAATAAGAGGAAAGATTTCAAGTCACAAGTCTGACATGCTTGGTTAAAGATATACAGATACAAGACAGACATGCATGTATGTTCTTTTCATCTAAAGTACATCTGTTACAATGCGCAAGAATAACAGGCAGACAACAGCAAATATAAATAATGTAAGTATAAACATATGTTAATTAAGATAATATCTATTTTTTTTCAATTTTTATATAATTGTATAGTAACACCAAACAGTTAAAAGTTCTGAATTTTAAAAAGAAAATCACAGATGGTATTTGTCAAACAGTTTTTGTAAAATTAATGGCAGGACAGTTAAATAGATAAATAAATAAAAAAAATACTGAAATCCATGTAAGCTAATTGTAATGTAGTATCAATGCATAGTTATGCAAATCACAATAAAATTAAAGGAAAACTGCCAAAAGAATTAACTATAGTTTATAGAGTATAAAATGTGAGCTCAGACCTTCCTAGACTGAATGAATAGTTACAGGAAATGCTGGAAAGATAAGATAAACAACAAGACTGATTGCCAGACAAGTAGCTTTAGTTTTTCTAAAGCATCATTGTTATTAAAACATAATTGTTAAAATGTTTACAGGCAACACTATTTGCTATAAAGTCACAATTGTGCATAGATGTCACTGATAATCTGTTTGCAAGTAAATGTTAAAAGAAAAAACTCAGTTGCATCAAGTACAGCCAGCAAATGGGCTATAGTATACATACAGTTCAAATCAATTGTGCAGAATGGTATAAATATCTACTAGAGGTAGTAAACAGCAAAAGCTTTATAAAAAATGATCAAATCAGACAAAAGTCCATAATTTAATAAAATAAATGTATAACCATAGTGTTAGACTGACATACATTCTATTCTCACAGCATAAAGCAGCTAAATAGTGCTGCAGTACTACAGGGGAGGGGTACTTTCTCAGTTTTACACTGACTGTATAAGCAGTACTGCACAAGGGTCTGAAATAAAGCTATAGAAAAAATAAACAACAAGGGTCTGAAATAAAGCTATAGAAAAAATAAACAATAAGGGTCTAAAATAAAGCTACAGGAAGAAATATCTCATTTTCTTG
>NW_025058076.1:0-6558 GCF_019279795.1 Protopterus annectens | reverse complement strand
CCCAGACTATAAGGTAGGTTTTACTGTCCACCAGTCACTCCTTATCAGGCTACTCTTAAGGCCCTTAAGAAAGGGTAACCAATCTTGCTGTGTAATACATTAACATAAACACAAAATGGTGGTAGTTTTGACCAGTGAGTACAGGTTGGTTAGGACTGGCTCACACAGTGTCACTCAAATAAAAAATGCAAGTATTTCAAAATTTAAATATCTCTCTGCACAAATCAGCCACAAATGAAAGTTGCTGTTTAGATATATTTAATAAAATAATAAAAAGAACAAAAACAATGCTATGTTATATATTCACAGTGACATCAGAGTTCAAAACCACAGGAAATATTTAAACAAACATTGGTATAAGGACAGTCTCAAATAACAAAACAAATATCTAAACCTGCCAAGCTTCACTGTATTCCTGAGTACATCTAAGAGAAATTACTAGTCCCTAGTTAACTCTACTTATAGAGCGCGGAGATGTAGGTGAATGTGGGTTCCTCTTAGGTTTTGCTTCGTGGATCCAAGGCAATATGCTGCCGGGAATGTTCTGTCTGACTAAGGGCTTCGTAATGGCCATATCTCAAATATTACCATATGGGATAGCTTCGGCAAGAATGATATCATTTCTTGATCATTCTATCTTCTGAAGCCCTTGTGGTAAAGTTGAAGTATGAGGCTGGCACCATTTAGCATCAAAATCCCGTAAAAATACATATAAATGCTTTTCCTCAGATTCTTGATGCTGGAAGGTGTCATAAAACAATTGGGTAATTCCTTCATGCCTTCAATACTAGTAAATTAGTCTCACCCTAATGGACAATACAGAAAAGTTTCCTAGTACCAGACATTGGCGTCTCTTGTTGCATTGAAAACTGAAAGATACCATCCTTTGGCGGCCTTAAGCCACCAAGCAAATTCTAATTTCAGTTATTTTTCTAAAGCGCCTGCTGGACTGAGGTTAGCGCTCCTTCTTAGTATTCCCACTTTCTCGACTGTTGCAAAAATATATACATTTAAAACAGTTGCAGGTATAGTGCTAATGTATTATTTCTGTTCCCTTCCACTAGGGCACGCTGTGTATCCATTTTAAACACGAGCAATTTATAGGAATTCCTTTTCAACACATGTTCTCGTATTAAATCCAGTTTGATATACACATGACATACAGTTCCTTTAAATACAGTTGTAACATTAAGCATCTTATATAAATCATGGTTGATATTTTTCCTACAAATGACATATAATTTATAAAATTCCAAGCTAGCTGCAGCTAGCAGTATCTCCTTTCTCCACATTTCTTACCCCCCTTTGAAGACTCAAGCCAGCTTTTCGAGTGACCTTTGAGAAACATTGCTTAAGAGGAATGAGGAGCAGTTCTGGGAGTACATTACCCCATTACCTTTTGATCTTTAGAGGCCAATTCTCCATTGGCATTGCTAACTCCCACTGCGGTGCTGTGCACTGTCATTATCATACGACTGCAACACTAGGCTCCACCTCACTAACTTGGCATTTGTGCTGGATGGTTTTGCTGGTAGCCATGTTATGGGATTGTGGTCTGTAACTGCAGAGAATTTTCTTCCGTATAGATAAGGATGAAGTTTCTGCAGTGCCCATACTCCGGCTAGACATTCCTTTACTTCACCTGCTTAGCATCTCGTCCTGGGCTGGGACTCAAGGGCTGAGATGTACCCACTGGGTGCTCTTCTCCTCTGGAGAAAACTCATACAGCCCTCACCCCATGGTTAAAGCATCCACCTTCGCTCAACAAATTCTTTGCTGTAATCTGGACTGGCTAACACAGGGTCCACCCAAAGTTCCTTTAAGCTTTTGGAATGCCCACCATTGTGGGTCCATACCACCTTATCTGCCCTGTTTTCCTTGTCAGGTTCAGAGAGGAGTTGTTGTACCATAACTGGAGAAAACTTTCTGTAGTAATTGCTGTCCCTAATAATGCCCTCTTAGTAATGGGTGTTAAGAGAAAAAGTTTTAAAAACATACTGTTATTTGTTCTTTCTCTGTTCTTGCAAGTGAATATGTTGTTTCTTTTGTTGGGATATGCCTATCAAAGATGGGCCCATCTGTGAACAAAATGCAGCATTGCTTATGAACCTGAATGACATCTGTTTTCTGCATTTCAGAATAAAGAGATTTTGGTTATAGCTCAGTGAAGTTTGGGATAAGGACGACGGCCGAGTAAGAGTTAATTTTACTAGGCAGGCTGTGTCCTGAAATTTTATGCCACCAAGCAGCTGAATTGAACATTTTGTACTTGAACATTCTATACTAGCTGTGGGTTTTAGTAATTTGTGATAAACATGTTTTCCTATATGTTTTTCTTTCATAGCCAACTGTCAACGGTCAGAAATGTAAATAAAAAGTTCTTTTGCTTGCAGTATAAAAGTTGATGTCAGTAAACAAGTTGATCAGATCAGAGGAGATCAGATCAGTCCAGACCGACATCTTGGCCATGCTGTGTAATCTGGTTAGCTGCTAACAAAGGAAAATTCATCGCCTGATGCAGATGCTAATTTCGCTTAATTTTTCTTTCTGACATTTTTGTCTCTTCAATCGAAACCTCTAATTAAGATAATGGATCAGACTGGACAGAGAGACCTAAAACCTGTGCAGGTGAGGGTTGGCCTTAAGATTCCTCGACTGAAAGCTCTCCACCGATTTCTGTCGCTGAAAAGAGGTCGGCCGCCTTCCCGATCCCTATCTGAGGGACGGTTTCTGAACTAAAAAAGGGGAAACGGAGTCTCATCTGGTTCAGGTAGGATGAAATAAATTTTTAATTTAATTTAACTTAGTCGAAGGTTTGATTTTTAAATAAGGATGGGTAGGATTACTTTGTTAAGATTATTTTGTTAGGGTCACCTGTTAAGAGGTCCCAAGTTCTGTAAATACCTGATACAGTCCTAACAACTGAAAAAAAAAAAGGAAGGGGAAGGTAAAATAAGAAATCTAGGGGAAACATGGGTTCGAAAGCTGGGTTGCAAGTGTGAGAGTGATGCCTGTTTAAATGTTGATGCTAAGTAAATAGTTTAAACAAAAATGTAAAATTTTTGAAAAAGTGGAAGCCCTTAGATATATCTTTGATGGTACACTGAATAAGAATGCCTGCAAATTGGTTAGAGATTTGAAAAGAGATGCGGAACTAGAATTAAAAACAAAGACAATTGGGATTTCCCCAAGCACAAAAATGGCTAGGAAGAGGCAAATAAACGAGCTATAAAAGAAAAACAGTGCCAGGAAAAAGAAAAAAAAATAAATCAAAAGAGATCACTGGTGCCAAAGTGGAAAAGTAGCTTTATTTTAGGGATAAGGAGGATGAGCATACAGTTTTGTGGCGGGTATAAAGGCAGGCAACTGTTCTGCACCATATGGGAAATTGCTGCTGTTGCAATTACGGAACCTCCTCAATATCAGTCTGAAGATGTGGATCTGTACAGCAGGGAGGGTTATTGGCAGCCTGAAGGAAACATTGCACCTCCAATTTACCCGCAAATTCCTGTAGATCAAGGTTACTTTTGCAACAGGTAGACCAACCTATGCGTTAAGGTCGGGCCAGCAGGGCAACGACGGGCCATTAAACTTCTGACCACCTGCCAGAAGCCCTTCCCTTAATACAAGTTGCAAAACCCACAGCAGGGGATGTTGGACAAGAGCCAACTATTTTAGTTTATCGTCCTCTGGCCAGAGAGGAAATAAAACGAGCTACTGATGGTATTCCTCATCCCAAGAAGTTATTAAAAGTTTCTGCGATTACAGTTGGTATGCGCTTAAGTTATCATCTAAAATGGCTTAGAAGCAGAACAAGTAGCGCGACAAATTCTGGGTCCAGATTGGCACTTAGTTTGTGGTAATTTGGACATGTAAGGCAGATGATGGCACTACATTAAAAGCACAATTCTGGGGTGTTAGGACACGCCGAAGTCACTGATCTGTTAGAAGAGAATTTCTGATGAGTGGTGTCCAAGAGCAGATTGACAGTAATAAATCAGTGCATCCAAAATGACATGAACCAGATCACTATATTGTAAGATTGACAGAAGTGTCTTTACTGGAATCCATTGTGGAAATGATGATTCCAAGAGGATCAGACTACTGATAGTCCTGCATCTAACAGCAACTAAAACACTTTTCTTAAAGGTTGTAAGGCTCCAATAAATAGTTTTATAACCAAGCATATGGTTAATCACAGAACATGTAGACTGCAAACTTTGGTTTGAATATGCACGCATGCTGAGCCATTACTTCAACTTAAAAAGCACAAGTGTTAGCAGTAGAGGATGATGGTGGCGGCGGTTTTGGTACAGGACCAGCAAGGGCCACGGCATGCATAAAACGGGGCCTGAAATAACACGCCGCATAAACAGGGTGACATTCAGAGGAATATGAGGAGGTTAAAACGCAGGTTTTAAACAGCGGTAGACATGGGCACTTTGCTGCCGACCAAGCGAAGAGTGGCAACATCCCCCACAGCTATTTTAACAAGTGCTCACACGGCAAGGATAGTAAAAGAGGCACCAAATTCATATTGTGATTATTGTAGAGAAGAAGAAAGCGAGAATGATTGTGATGATGATGGAGGCAGACACTCTTTACAAAGGAATGTCAGGAACCCAGGAACAAGGAAGGGTGGGACGACTGTGAAGTTACAATTCAACATTTGGGCATTGCTATGCATCTGGACTGTTCCATGATAGAGCCATGCTGAGGGCAGGCGAGCTTGCATTCAGGTGCATCGCCAGACACTTTGGGTCCAGCAGTTTCACTCAACTGCAAAACATAAGAGTTTGTCCCAGTGAAAGTTTTAGAAAATGTGGTAACTATAAGGAACCACTGTCTCATCCTCTATTGTTCACAACCAAGCAAAACAAAACCAAACTGTTAGGTGTAGGGCAATTATATCGAAAAGCTCGCTCCAGTTAATTTGTTGGCGAGATTTGATGCATTTGTTTGGAATAGGCTGCAATTCCCACACCTAAGCGTACGAGTACAGCGTTAGCGATGGCTTGGTGGTACAAGGAGTACAAGATCTGTTTTACTGGTATAGCCAGGACTTGATTTCAACGTGGCCGGGAGGGTTTGATACAGATTTGATCAACCTAGCTTTGGCGGCAACGGTAGAGTGGGTCAATCGCGAGGTTGCGCATTTCACATTGTACGGTAAAATGTAGTGACAGGCTCCCCTGGTCCAGATAAAGAATTTGGAAAAGACCCTTTAGGCACCAATGTGCAAGGATAATTTTAATATTATGTTTTGGGATATAAGGTAATACAGTAGTGACCTGTACTTTGACCAAGAAAATTAGTTCTTTATATCGCTTCAGGTTATAGCCCACATATTTTTAATTACTAAAGCTGCACACATTGGGTAGATTTGCAAAAAGGTAACAAATTGGGACACAATGTCCAAAGTCAGTTGTAGCTGACCAACAGATCCAGGTACAAGATAAACCTGGGTGACTTGGGTATAAATCGCACCCCAGGGATGACAAAACAGAAATGGCATGACAAATCCCTCCTAACTCAAGGAGGAAGATAAAGGCAAGTGCCTTACCTGTAGATTTATGGTCAAAAGGTAAAGGGATGGTGACTGATGAAAACAGCAGAAGTTTTGTATAACTCCAAAGTCAGGTTTCAGACCCTCAGAAGCACCAATAATTCGCTTTAAGTAAACAAGCAGAGGAAGGAATTAAGCCAGTCATTGAGCAGCTAAAACAGGCAGGAATTCCTGTTGAATGCCCAGATTCGCAAATACCCTGCTGTTTCCCTGTAAAGAAACCGGATGGGTCATGGAGGTTGGTTCAGGATTTCATAAGCAGTTAATTCGGTTGTGATCCTAAGAGATACCCGTGGTCCCTGACCTCATATATTACTTAATGATTTAATACCCCAGCACAGATATTTTTCTTGTCATAGATATAAGCAATGCCTTTTCTCCATACCACCAAGGCAGAAGTAGTGGTTTGCATCACTTTCCAAGGTAAAAAGATACACCTACAATTCAGATTGCCATTATATATTATGAGAGTCCCATTAACATTCGCGACAAGAAATGGCTGTGAATTTAGCTCAGTTTGTTCCCCAGAGGAAAGCCAGAACCTGCTGTAATGAGATGATATTTCATTGGCCTCAACGACGAGGAAAGCTAGGTATGGGATAATTTTGCCCTTCTTAGCTTTTTAGCTGAGCAAGGACATAGCAAATAAAGAGAAGTTACAATTGTGGGAAAGTTGCTAAAGTACTGGGTTATTTAGTCTTGCAGGAAGGCAGACAACTGGAGAACAAAAGAAAACAAGCAATTCTTTTGAGGCACCTATGACTACTTAATTGCCGGAGATGATGTCCTTTCTAGGTATGACTAATTTTTGTGGTGAAGTTGGTTCCCACCATGCTAGAGGGCGGTACACACGTACTGATCTATGATACTCCCATGGCGGCTAAGAATGATATACAGTGGACAAATAAGGCAATACAGGCATTTATTAGAATTAAGCAGTTGATAGCAGGATTTTTTTTGTTGCGTTTTACAATTTGATTAAGGATATATGA
>NW_025058075.1:0-5731 GCF_019279795.1 Protopterus annectens | reverse complement strand
TGAGAAAGCTTGGGGCTAAATACAGGCCATTAGTTTACGTAATGGAATACCCATATCCTTGCCATGATGGGGAATAACAAAATGCAATGCAAAGCCAATCCACCTAGAAATAGTTTGTTTTGACACAAGGCGCCTGCGAACTCAAAAGCAAAAAGGCAAACAACTACAGAGACTGCCTAGTCTTAGTCCTGCTTAAGTAATAGCGCAGTGCCTGTGTGCATCTAAGTATGCAAATCACCTCCCCTTTATTTTTGAGGTCTTAACATAAAAAGTAGGCAAATGAATAGTTTGGTTTGCAAGCCACTAGAAACCACTTTGGGCATAAAGGAAGGGATGATGCGGTAATGATACCCTATCTTATGGAGGAAAATCAAAAGTGCGACACCATAGGACACTACAACTCAGAATACCCTTCTTGCCGAAGTAATAGCCAACAAAAAAGCAGTCTTCAGGACAAATATTTCAATTCAACGGTAACACATGAGCTCAAAGGTTAATAAGTAATTTTCAACACAAAGTGAGATCCCAAGCAGGAGTAGGAGCTCACGTGGGGTCTTACTTTTTGCCTCTAAACTGCTTGAACAAAGGATCACGAAAACAATGGTGGAGTGCAATCATGAGTGAGCTGAGATTGCCGGCATGAATCTTAATGGAAGAGGACAGACCGCTTGTCCAGTAACTCAGTAAGATATTGAAGAGCCATACTCAAATTGGGCTCAGAAATCTCAAATTCTGCTTTACTCCAAAATAAAAAATCTCTGCCATTTAGCTGCGTACTTTCATGTACTAGATGCTTCCATAATCATTTAAAACTTGGTGAAGTTGAGACTGCTGTTCAACACCTGAGAATATGCCAGACTGTCAGATGAAAGAGTGAAAGCTTGACATTGAACAGATGACGATCCTGCTGGGATAACAGATGTGGAATCAAGGTAAAGGCCATGGAAGCTATTTGCCAGACTCGTAGTAGAGGTACCAGTGTTGCCGAGGCCAATCTGGAGCTATCAAAATCATCATAGCCTGTCACCTCTGACCTTCACAATTGCAACTGGAAGAAAGAGCCAGAGGTGGAAGCGCATACCTATGGTTTGTCAACTGAACAAATCCACTTTCAAGCTGTGTGGTGGGAAACCCTTTGTGCAAACTGTGGCAGCTGGTGAGGTTTTAGTGGAGAAGCGAACAGGTCTGTGTCTGAACCACAGCTTGCTGTCAATTTCAAATACCTTGAAGATCCAGTTTCACTTGTGGGATCATGATTTGTCTGTAACACATCTGCTAAGAGGTTCTGTGCTCCTGGCAGAAACTAACTGCCCTGAGAGTTGGGTGCAGGCGTGGCGCAGTCTCCCATAAAATCGTGCTTTGCCTGCATGGGGATAGATGTGTTTCCCCTTCTTGTTTGTTGAAGTACCACACTTGACCAGTTGTGTTGTCTGTTAGAATCAACACCTGCCTGGAATAACTCCTTGAAAGCCAGTAATGCGCGAACTGGACGGTAACATCTCCTTCATGTTGATATGTGATGTTGTGATCTGGCAGGCCACTTGTCTTGTATCCACTTTCCATTTAGATAAACCACAAGCTTGATATCCGAGGCATCTCGGTAAAATCTATTTCTGCTGGCGGTCTGAGGAATCCTTGGGTGACATTCCTGGGCCTACAAAATTCTCTTTGAAGGCCAAGGTATTTGAATGACGATGTTTAAATCCTGTGATGCTGTGTCCATACATTTTTGAGAATACCATTGTAACTTCCTCCCTTATGCAGTTTGGCATTAGGAAGCACCAGAGCCACAAAATGCCATGAACCTAATGCTTGTGAAGGACTGTGTCTCTGCAGTCATACCCGGACTGATGAGATAGTTGGTGGAAATCGTGAAGTAGACTCTTTTTGTTTGTCCGAGGGTTAAAATACCATCTGGGCTGCTGTATTCGATCTCTACTACCCAGAAAGCACATGTCTTGAGAAGGTACTAGACTGGACTTTATTTCGTTCTACAGAATACCCTGGGCATCTTAGCACTGCTATAACATATTCAGATGCTGTAGAAGGTCTTCCTTTTCTTGAGCCAGAGATCAGGCAGTCGTCTAAATAAGGATAGATTCCAAGTCCTTGTGTACAAGTAGCTATCACTGGAGCAGAACCTTCATGTGAATACTCTGAAGCGCAGTAGATAATGAGGGCAATCGAAGAACGCTGATAATGAGAATCAGCTCGGAAACACATGAATGCCTGTAACCAACACAATGAGCACATGAAGAGTAAGCTGTGAGATTAGTTACCATCAGTGATCTTTGCCCAGCAGAGTAAAACTGTTATAACGTCAACATCTTGAACTTGAGAATGTCCAGATAAGTGTTGAGGAAGATAAATCCATCGGTCTCCGTGTTCCCCTTCTTTGGTACTAGGAACATCGAGAATAAAATCCTAGTACTTCTGATGAGGACTGGCTGAATATTTATTTGGAAGTAACTGAGAAAACTTGCTTGTGAGCCTCTTTTCTTTGTGTGGAGGAGGCGTCTGGCATGCCTTGCTTTGAAGGGGCATTGTATGGAAATAAAATCTGTAACGTGGTGAATGATGTCAACACCACATCTGTCTTGGTAATTAAGTAATTTCTTTGAAAAAAGAGACAGTCGTCCTTCAAAGGAAGCCTTGAGCCGAAATCTACTGGCAGCTGAGCTGGTCATTGGGTCTGTTTACGAAAGGACTGACTACCCCTCACCAGAAGTCTGAGCAGGTGAACTCCCTGTTCTGAGCCTAAAGAACCTTGAGCCCTGCCCCTACCATCTGGAGCCTACCCCTAGACTGGGAGTCATAAGCAGGATATGTCCACCCCTTATGACCAATTTCTACTAAACAGGTGGCTGTACCGCAAAAAAATCTTTAACAGTTTGCATAGACTTAGCTGTCCTCATTTCTTTAAAAACTGCTTCCACAGGTGAACCAGCAACACATCAGACTGTAAAGGAGCATCCAAAATCCTTGTGTGCATGCTCAATAGATTTGATCCTCAGCCAGGCATGCCTGCGAAAGGAACAGAACTGAGCGGCCACCCTCGAGAAATGCAGCATCAAAACCACATTACAAAGAATGCTTGCCCACTTGTTCGAACACGCAAACTAAATCAGCAAGTCTTTACAATCAATACCTTCCACTTAAAGCATCCACCTTAGATTTCAATTGTGAAGGAGATAATTTTGATATTTAATGTAGAGCGACAGTCAGCAGCTCTACATGGCTGGAGTGGAAGAAGTATACCTTTCTTACCCACCTATCTAACGCCCTTGCGCTTTGTCGTGGGGAACAGGTTATTAACCACAGAGGCGCTTGCCTTTATAGGCTGAGAAACAGTTCTGGGTCCGCCTAGGACTCTTAAACAAATGCTTATGAGCCGGGCACCCTGGTACCTATCAGGTTTAACAGGGCAGGAGGCAAAGTCAGGGGTTCAGGGAAGCCTCTTCTGGCTATCTTCCTGCGCTAAGGCCTATATAAATTAAAAAACAAAGAATTCCTAAACTCTTCTGGAATCAGAGTAATCCTGGCCTTCCATTTAAAATTTTGCTCTCTCCCTCATGGATACAGAGTCTCTAGTAAAAAAAATCCTCAGGAGGCAGGAAGAGGTGGCATCATCATCCAAGTCAGAGACTGAGGGATGCTCCTGCCGTCTTCACTTAGAGACTCAGAAGCCCTGAACCCTGTTGTTCCAAAACTAATAAACTCTGTGGTTCCACCCTGGAGCCTCTTATCCAGGAGACATAGAACCTCTAATCATAGTAATCCAAATCTTCTGCCATTTTAGGCATATGTTTCTTAGGTACAGGGCCCGAAAGGCCAGGAGAAGCCCTACTGAAGCTGAACCTGGCCTACCTCTAAAAAGTTTTGGCAACAGAAGGCTCTAACTACGTTGGGAAGAGGAAGAATAGTTACCACAGAAGCCCTCAGCCTGGCCTGCCTCCTGGAGGTACATCACTGCCAACAACAAGATTTCTGCCCTGAGACTCCGCCGAAAACTCCTGCTTAAAACCTCTGGCTCCCTGGGCCTCCCTAAGAACCAGCGTCCAGGTTGCGGTTCATCAACCCTTAGCTTCGCTGTTTTTGTCCTTGCGCTTCTTGGAGCGGCCCGGGCGTCGGAGGCATCCGGCGGCATTTTATGATGCGCTTCCCAAACACTAATCCTGGCGCAGTCTAACCTCCTCTTAATAGTGCGTTTGTTAAACCTAGCACAAGAAGCGGCTTCAACCATAACGTGGTGCTCAGGCCTAAACAAAATTATACACAATGTATGGTAATCCCTATAAATTGTTGTTTCCCAAAATACAGTTGTTCACTTTTCTGACATCGGTTAAATACCCCAGAGGCGAGAAAAAAAGCAAGTATTTAGCGAAGTGCCAGCCAACTCTGATTCGGTCTGAAACTCCGGTTTGGGAAATATTTCAGACGTAGCCTACATAAAAACTGCTTCTGCATCGGGACCACCGTGGCAAAAGACTGAGGATATGGCGCCCGGTCATGCGCGTTAGTACCCTGGCGTTACTGGCGTCGGTCTAATGCGCCCTGACCGGCGATCAACCTTCTCTGGTATTCGGGCCGACTGGATGCGGACTATACCCAATAGTAAGGACTGCAGCAATGGAAAACGAAGAACATCAGGGCTTTGATGTGATTTGTGTAGGACATTGTATTTACTCCCAGTGTTCTTTTTGTAAGGAACTTTTGCAGACATTCCAGCTGCTGCATGTGTCTGGTCAGTTACATATCAAAGTGGTCATTATGCTCTTTTTGATCGCCTGATGATGACAGCTGAGAACGGTGGTGCGGTGCCTCTTTGGACCTATATGCACCATGCCCTTGCTTATAAGTGACTGGCATGGGGATTTCATTGCTACCTTGGACTGTGCTGTGAAGGTTGAATTACTATCTACATGAGTTTCCAGATCCTAACTAATAGTCAACTTTTAAGTGTGTTTATTGATGACATAGCTACCTGGGATTGTAGATTTCCCAAAAGATACTATAATGTATTTTTTAGTATTGATCACACAATACAGCCTTGACACCAAGCGTTTGTTTGTATTACACCTTCCTGAAGGATGTTCTCCATCTTGGGAGTGTTGCTCCCCAGTTTACCAATAATCTGTAGATTTGGTGGCCAGGGCCTTTTCCAGTGACGACATCTGAAGCTAGATGCCAAAGAGGTGGGCCATCACACAGAGCCCTAGGGGACTCTACTGGTGACTGTCCCTCTTTGTGAGGTGGCCTCATAGTTCTAACCTCCTGGAGTCTCTCAGTGGCCAGCTAGCAACCAGAGTGTGTTATAAGGTTTATGCAGTTCCATAACTGTTGACAATGTCTGAGGAAGGTGTTAAAATGCTGATCAGATCTAAATCGTGATATGTGTCGCTTTCCCCACATCCATTGCCTTATTGACCTTTAAAAAGTCCTGGGCCCCAGGTAGCATGGCCTTCCTTTAACAAAGCCAAGCCTGGGATGGAACCCAGTGTCTGGAGGGCTCCTATGTCCTTGTTGATAACTTCCATGATAATCTTTCCATGGCTTTACAAATAAAACCAGTCTGACTAATGAGACTGTAGCTTCAGGATTTGTTGAAGTTTCTCCCCTTATGAGGTAGATGATCCTGCTGATCCTCCATTCACTATTTCAAGCCTGTTTGGGACTTTAGTTAAATAATGAATCCAAGGGGTCCCTGCCCTTTAAAGGTATAAATTTCACC